>NC_136008.1:24220332-24405332 GCF_048128805.1 Centroberyx gerrardi
GTCTTTCTTTCTTTCCGTTTTATCTTTCCATCTCTCCTCTCCTCTCCACCCCGCGCTCTGCTGCGAAGATATTCATCACATCAGATAAATCACACACACACACACGCTAACACACACTCACACAGACAGTGGTACTTATTGCTGAAACAATATGCAGTCCAATCTGAGACAATACACACTACATAATTGGTCCAGAGGACAGTGACAATGACATTAGCAAGACAAGAGCGCAATGAGAAAGAACAGAGCAGCAAAGAGCAGAATAGAAGAGCGCTACTCAGGAAAAAACCTGTCTTGTTGGATCAGCAAACTATGTCCTCGGAGGTTGAAGTGTCCCTGAAGAAGAAAATGATTAAATGTTCTTAAAGTCTGTAGGCCTATTAAGACCACAAGTAGAGAAATTAAAATAAGCCCTTAAATGCTGGAAGAAAATGGTGTCCAAAGCTACCAGCTATATGTTATTTACCAAAGGTTTTGCAGAAATTGCGCTCAGATCTTTTTCTTTTCAGATCGTGATCCTCCATCAAACGACTAAGATAGCCAGTTTGACAGCAGTCGTGCCAAATGCATGCGTGTGTGTGTTGTTATGTGTGTATACCTTAACGTCCATCAGCCCCATACAGCAGGTGGATGATGTGGCCATCGATTTAGCAAGCCATTACTTGACAGAGGTGGCCTTGTGGTTAAAGAAGCTGTCCTTCAACCAGATGACCCCAGTTCAAGCAACACATGCGTACACACACACACACACACACACACACACACACCGATTCTTCAGATCTTCCAATTAATTGCAATGTGTGTGTTTTATGTGCCGTCACCACAGTACATATGTGGGACATTATGTCACGGTGATGGCATCTGTCAGTCTGTGTGTGTGGAGACACATTCTTGTGAACACAAAAACTCAAGCACAATACATGGTAGAACATCATACTGACACCACAGGCTCCCCCCATAGAGCAGATGATCTGATTAGATTTTGGAGCATCTTGCTGCATTCATTTGCATATTAATGAAGAAAATAGTGGGGCATTAGGCAGCTCAAGAGCCTCTCGTAAGTCATTGGCCTGGGAGTTTTTTGCATGGAACAAACCCCCCCTGGTTTTTGAAAGTCTTTTAGATCAGGTCCACCTTGATCTTCACTTAGCCTGAATCAAACGTTGCCCTCACACTGCAAGCAACTCCAGAAACCAGTCCCTGTTCATTTTCTACCAACAATCATTGGGTGATGTTGACCGTTCCCCTTATTTCCGTATTTGCCAGCATAGAAAAGTAGGCTTCAGCTGAACCTTTGGGCTGCATTGTCCATCAGGTGCCTTTATGTGCTGCCGACAACAAGCAACACCGTCTGTCTTAGACACCATCTTAGTTGCAACACCATTGGCGCGGGAGCTAGCACCCCGCTAGATCAAATTGGTGATCTGACAGTGGCATGGTGATGTGGTTGCGAGTGGTGTGAACGCAGAGTGCCTGTGGACCGAGAATTTCACCAGCTAGTGTTATTTCTTAACAGCCAAATTAGTTTTTAGAGGACGCTGATTCAACACAGGCTGTTAACCCTCCAAGGTGGCTAACAGAATTGAAAGACTAAGCAGCCATACTCAAAACTTTCTATGAATAAACAGTGTTTGGAATAGAGGCAGTGTGGCTGTTTCTCAGCTAATAGTGAACAATATTAACTACTAATACTTTAACATGCACACACATGCACATGCACATATATTAAAAATGTGCATACAATGCTTTCACATGCCCCCAGTGCTTCAGCATTTGTCTCTTGTGGTCTATCGAAATGGAGAAAAGTGAACAAACACTAACACACACACAGATACTCACACACGGATCGGATGCAAAAACACACACATACACACACACACTCACCCTGAGCCAGCAGTGCCTGCAGCGACAGTGTGGTATGAGTAGGAGTGGTGTGTGTGTGTGTGTGTGTGTGTGTGTGTGGGACCAGTGCCAGCGTTGGCATGGCTGGATGCCCGTCTATGTGCCTCCTGAGAGGGGACCAGGGGCACAACAAATTGGCACACCACACTGCTTAGTCCCACCTGTGTGTGTGTGTATGTGTGTGTTTGTGTGTTTAATGTGCGTGTTTGTGTGGAGAGCAAGCTAGCGCACGTGTGTGTGTGTGAGAGAGAGAGAGAGAGAGAGAGAGAGAGAGTGCACACAGCGGAGGCTAGCACATGTGTGTGTGTTTTTCTGGAACCTTCTGGCTCAGAGTAGCATCAGCTGTGGAGACGCCCTTTCTCTCTCCTTCCTTCCTTCCTTCCTTCCTTCCTTCCTCATTCTCTCTCTCCATCTCTCACCTCTCTATTTTAGACTCCATCCATCCTCCCTTCCTACTCTGTCACTTTGTTTCCTCCCTCACGCCCTACCATCCTTCACTCACCTCCCTCCTCCCTTTCTCTCTCTCTGTCAGTTTTTCCCCACAGCATAGTATCTAATAAAGCAGAGATGCCAAGAATGACCTTTAAAAAAAAGGACAGTCCCCTCTCTTGATTATCAAAAGGTGAAAGGTGAAAAAGGCCCAGGATGATACACTTTTCAGTGCCGGAGAATGGTTGGAGATGGAAAGATGAAGTCAGCCTTCAGACTGATTTCACCGCTCTTAATCTCATCTCATCTCCCAGGTTATTTACACCCTTGTGACCCTTACATCCTTGTGATGTATGTGGCAATTTAAGTTATTACTACCAGGTAAATACAGCTTTCTGCAGTTTGTATCGACTGTATGTAGTATATTAAGCGATAACAAGCTGTCTTTATTATGAGTTTGGCTTGGTGAAATGGGATATCTGTTGAGATTTGTGCGTTAACAAGCAGAAATACACAAACACAGCATCTCTCTCGGTTATAATTACATAGAAACATCACTCTGTCTCAATCTTTTTTCAGTCACTCTTTCTACTTTCACTTCTACACACACACACACACACACACACACACACACACCTATTCATTGTTCCAAACACTCACCAGCCAGTCTTTGGGTGTCTATTGGAAATCAATGGCTGCTGCTTGAATTAAATCAGGTGTTTGCTGTGTTCAGCCCTTACGTGCGCATGCACGCACACGCACACACACACACACACACACCGATTAAAGATGATGACTGTTAGTGTGTGAGCGTGTGTGAGGACAAGGAGTGAGTCTCTTGGTCTTGTTTCTTCTGAGTGACGTGGGTCGATGAAAAACTAGTTGGAATGCGGAAGTGCTTTTGTTCTGTGTGTGTGTGTATTAACAAATATGTGTATACTAATGTGACTGAGAATAAGTGCAGGCTTGTGGTGGCCATGCAGAAATGTCTATCTAAATGTGTTCACCCATGCCTGGGTCCTCTGTGTGTGTGTGTGTGTGTGTGTCCATAATTGGTATTCAACCCCAAGCTAGTTCTATTCTCTGTGAACACATCAGGTGAATGATGTGGCCGTTGTTTTAGCACGCTTGATCATTAATTGCAGTAAAGGCACACACAAATGTGCACCCACACACTCACAGGCATGCACACACATACACACACACATCGATTCTTCAGGTCTGCCCATTAATCGTGGTAAACATGCGGTTACATCAAACTGATACTGAATTACAATAAGGGTCGAATAAAGGTTTCGGTTAGATGCAAAACTAGCCAGGAATGACAATTGGCCTCTAATAAGACACATCTGTTACGAAATGTACTGTATGCCAAATGGTTTGTGCCAGTCAGCTTGTGGCAGACTCGATAGACATTATTCACCATAATCTGTGGTTTGGGTATGTTTAACACACGAGTTGGTGTAGTCAACGAGAGAAGTTGTCCGTCTCTGCATTCCTGCCACTTCTACACTGGTAACCCCGATGTGATAAAGTCCCAGCCAAACCGTTGTCCGCCGAAACACAGCGCCATGTACCTCGTGCCGTAGGTGCGGATGGGGCTGCCGTTAGCGGCTACCATGGGGGGGCCGTGTCCGCCGGCCAGGATGTCCACTCCCGATGCGGGCAGGACACTCCTCTGTGCGCCCGTGTCGCACAGGAAACGCCGTCCGGAGATGGTGTCCTGGATGAACAGCAGCCTGCCTGTTCGGCCGACGCTCAGGGCCACTACTGAGCGCTGGCCCTGGCGTTTCCCGCCACGCTGAAGCTGCATGGCGATCGGCACCGCTTGGTTTTGGGCCCAAACTTTGCGTGGTAAAAACACAGGCTGGGGTCCTGCCGCTGATGAGGAGCTGTTGCTACGGCGGCGACCGTTGTGCCTCCAGGCAGTGGTGAAAGAGCTGGGGCAGGAAGCAGCCCGGCCGCGCAGTGTTGTTGACCAGCCAGGAAAAATTTATCAGCCTCCTCGGCCAGAGCATGGCAGTCAGTGATGGCGGTGTTGGCCAGGGCAGCCCTTACCTGGGAAGGCAGCTGTCGCAGGAACAGGTGGACGAAGAGGAAATCGGGTTTGTGCCTACCCAGGAGATCCAGCGTCCTGTCCATGAGCTCAGACGGCTTGCTGTCACCGAGGCCTTGCAGAGAGAAGAGCCGGCTAGCCCGCTCGGCGTCGGAAAGTTCAAAAGCTCTCAACAGATGGGCTTCGAGTGTCTCATATTTATCCTGCAGCGGGGGAGTTTTGAGGAGGTTCACCACTCGGGATGCAGTTGAACTCCCGAGGGCCGACACCACATAAAAGTATCTTGTGGCGTCCGCGGTGATCTCCCGAAGCGCGAACTGCGCTTCCGTCTGGGCGAACCAGGCCGAGGCCGACGCTTCCCAGAACTCCGGCAGTTTGAGGGAAACTGCGTTAGTCGCCGTGTTCATGAAGAGCTGTCACTGGAAACGTCCAGCAGACAAACGTCGGGGTCACCAGTGTAGAAGTGGCAGGAATGAAGAGACGGACAACTTCTCGACAACCTCGTTGACTACACCAACTCGTGTGTTAAACATACCCAAACCACAGATTATGGTGAATAATGTCTATAGAGATCGGCAGATCTGTCTATTCTGTTTTTGCAGATTATTTTCATGGCATTTCTGCTGTTTTGCACACTGTGCAGTTGGGCATGTAGGCAAAGATGGAGGAAAGAGTCTGACGTGACAAAGGTCCAGAGCAGAAATCAGATTCATTACTTTGCAAGTTCATGGTGTGCTCCTTATCCCACTGAGCCACCAAGACGCCTCCACATCTCTCTCCTTCAGCCCTCAATTTATGCTTGGCTGTCTGTCTTAAGCACTATTCAGGTCAGTTTTACAGGGTGAGGCAGGTTAATGTTGTATTTACATCGTTAGATCGTGTCCATGACTTGTCCATCTGTCTAAACAAGAGTGGGCAATCCATGTACCATTAGTATTTTTTTATTCTTTATTTAGAGAGAAGGGAAGTAGAGAGGGAGACAGAGGAGGGGAGAACGAGTAGAGAAAGCTCTGGCAGGATTGGATCCTCGGGGCAGTAGGAGAACATACTGTATGTGGCTGCATGGTTCTTCACCTTGTTAAAGCAATGGCAGAAGTAGAACTAGTCATGTATGAATTGAAATCCCTGAGTTTTTAGGATTAAATTGGCATTCCCTGGAGGTAAAGCCATTCCTGTCTGGTCTTTCGTCAGCATGGAGGCACAAGAGGAAGCATGAACCTCTGTGCTCCTTGGCCAAAGTCAAGCAGAAGACCTTTAATGGACCATACTGGTGTTTTAGCCCATTTACTACACTGCACACATACCTTACATTACTATCAAAGCATACCATACTTTTTTTTAGATTTTTGAATATTTACTTGATTTCCCTGTTTCCCTGTTTCAAATTCAAACATTCAGGCGATAACCCTGCCTTAAAATTCTCTGCTCCTCCGGCTAACATTCGTGCCTGGGTTTACAAGTCATGGATGTTTTAATTTTGTGGCGGAGACATTCATGCTGTTGTGTGGGTTTCCAGGTGCAACAGAGAGGAATGGTGCACTCATATGCTATTGATAAATCGGAAAAACAAGTCTACGCAAGTTGGTTTTCGTTCGTGAAATTAATGGAATCAAATGGCTGCCTGGAAGGTAGGAAAAACACATTCAAACATCTAAAAAATTATGGTATGCTTTGGAAAATGGTTGGTAGTAATGTAAAGTATAAGTGAATTGTAGTAAATGCGCTTTAATTGAAAGACATTAAAAATCTGCCAAATGTACTTGTTAGAGGGTCAATGTTTGTAGCAGTTTCAGTGCCTGCAGCTTACAGTAGGCATACTGTACATTTTGTGACATTTCAGTCATTTCATTTCACACATTGTCCTGAAAACTAACCCGATGTAAATAATACTTATGAAACACCTTCTGTAAACTTGTGTCAGAGACACTATCTTTGCATCTTCAAATGTAAAATGGCCTCATTGAACTTTTTTTTTCATTCTAACAAAATTAGCAACAGTGGTCTCACAATGAGGCCTGTTTTCACTGAGGCAGACAAGCAGGCAAACGAATACTGTAAGTCAAAGTGCAGAAAGATAGCAAGGACAGACAGAAAGACAGAGGACAAGCGTACAGACGGATGGAAAGCTAAGCAGGCAGATAGACAGAAAGACAGACAGATTTTCAGACAAGCAGGCAGACAGATTGTCAGTGGACTCAAAGGAGGGGAATGTCATTGATCTCCCAGAGGACAATACAACACTGGGCCCTCTGAGCAATGTTAACACCAGCCCTGCACACACACACACACACACACACACACACACACAGGGGTCAGGCCTTTTGGGTGTGGCGTTGAATAGAGTCTAAGTCCTATTCAGTCAGTTGGGAGCTATGTAAGTCAATGGTGAGTCATTGTCAGGAAGCATTATCCAGCACGCCACACACCACAACAGGCTTAAGCACATAACCACTAGGCCTCCAACTGTTTTTTTGCTGTTAAATGCCATGACTTTTCCATGACTATTTCAAGACATACAGTGCAATTTTCATAACCAATATTTGTCATTGTCTGCGTTCCAGTATTACAAAGCCGGAGTCATCACACAGCAGAGTTGTTGTGCTCCAACAAACAAGACAACAACATCCCAAGTCTTACCTATTTTAATGTTGTCTTTGTAGAAACAATGGAACTCACTGTACTTTTCCACTTCGGAGATTAACTTTCGATCATCCATCTTCTTCTCTTCCTTCACAGACTCTCTCGCATCAAAGCAGTCACGTTTATTCGTTTAGGATTTTTCTAAGCCAGTGTCGTGACTTGTGATTGGACAATCTTTAGGCAAGCCTATGGGACCTATGCTTCTCTTTCTCTCTCTATTTATTACACCAACAGTAAAGACATTGGTGGTTCATTATTGAATGTGTGCTTCTGTGGTGGTATGATGCAAATATGACCAAAGGAAGCGGGGCTATGCTGTGCAGTCAAAACACAAAGGGCTTCAGTCCTCACAGGCAGAACAGTCACAATACAGGACCCTGATTGGTCGCCAATTGAAGTTCCTCTAACTCAAACGAGGCAAACCTGCAGGGTGGAGGCAAACCAAGGGTGTGTGTCAGTGCTGCAAACTTGTGTGATTGGAAGGATTTTTTTCAATTGTTTGGTGAAGGGAGCCAATCAAGTCCAAGTCCAGTTGTGATGCGTTGGCTGAAGTTAGTCTGAAACAGCCTGTAAAAAAGGATTCATTTTTTAAAAATTCAATAATTTTAAATTTATATTGAATACATTTGATAATATTTGTATATCAATTGAGAAAATTGAATTCCTATAATATGGCCCCTTTAACTTCACACATAAGATCAGCCTAACTCCTGTAGGTCATGGCATTATATGCAGGAATTCTCAGCAACAATTTCGAAAGCCAGTGGCTAAAGACAACAGTGAACAGTGAAAGTTCATAAGGATTTATCAACGGTGGCAACTGCTGTGGGCAGTGTAAATGCTTTAAGATTTTTCAAAATTTTTTATTTTTATTTTTTAGCCTGGATAGCTGTATTTTGTGTATTTTTGTGTGTAATTCGGATACCAACCCAATACCCTAACCCAATAGCTAAGGCTACAGAGGTAGGTGATGATTTAACCTAGATCTAGCAAGCTAGCTACGAATTTAAGATTCTCATCACAAACAAGAAGAGCCAACATGAGTTCTTTATTTTTCCAGCGCAATACAACAAATTATACATATACAAAGACACATACTGTATGTGATGCATGGGAGCCATCTGTATTCCAACAAAATGCAAAAAATAAGATGTTTCTCCAGTCTACTCTCAGAACCAGACCAGAAATACAATATACAATCTCAATTTCAATACAATCTTAATACAACAATATTCTACGCAACTCAAACACAAAGCAATTTTGTGATTACAGATGAAGAATTTATAAAGCCTACACATGTACTTGTAGCTCTCAAACCCTTGACACAATCCCAATGGCATTCATAGATGGTGGATATCCACAAAGTTAAAGCATATGGACTTTTAGAGCATTCATTGTCATTTATACCTACTAATATCTCAAAAATAATTTCCTGTAAGAATGTGTGGGAATGGTATATAATGGCAATATCTATGTACTGTAGTCTTGCGCTGCTGTGAGTCTGTAGGCTATTTATTTGATTAAAAGCTGTTCTGAATGCTGAAGGTCTGGGGATACAACTTGGGACTTAAGTGAGAGTAAGTGCAAATTATTAATGTGATCCTGACATCAAGGAACAGAGCATAATGGAGGAACATGACATTTTCAATTAAAATCACTGTTCAATATCTCACACAATCTCAGTGAGACTTGTACCTGCAGTTTTAAATTATCTGTTTGTATATCCAAGGATGATGATACATGGCCAAGCTCTTTAAAGCAATGCTTTCAACAGAAAAGGATAAATGGAACAAAATCGATGTGGATAATACAGTGGGCGAAAAGGAACAAAACTACCAGGCTGAAGTGCTTCAAAATGCTGCTTCATGAACTAATGAAACATAAAAACATTGAACACACTATTGAGAGTCCATTGAAAATGCTTTGTGAAATGGCAAAAATGGATGGCATCACTAGGAAAAAAACAACTACAAGAACAGATTGCACTTTATTGATCCCCTGGGGGAAATTTAGGAAACAACAAACAACAGCAACAACATGCGTGAGTCCCAAGTCAAGTCTCAAGCCTATACACCAAGTCAAGCCAGAACAAATCAAGAGTCCAGTATCAATTTAATATCTTAAAGAAAACTAAAATCTAGGGCTTTTTCAGATAATATGGTTTTAATATGATAAAAACTTCGTAAGTGCTTCATGGGTTTGATTTCTATAATCAGTTTCAACTCAATAAATTCAATCGTTCCATACAAATTCAGAAAAAATAATTTAAGTTCAGTTGTCTGGTGGAACAAGTCTCATCACTTTCAATCTAAGTCATTTACACAAACACAAGATCTTTTGTCGAGACTTTAGAAACCTTTTCAAGTCATCAAAGTACAAGTCAAAGCCAAGTCAAAGTCATCAAGTCAAGCCTCAAGCAATTACAATTGTGACTTGAGTCTGACTCGAGTCCAAGTCATGTGACTCGAGTCCCCACCTCTGGCTCCATATCATGAGTGTTCTGTAGAAACCAAAAGCCTAACTTTATGTTTTTTCAGAGAGAAAAACTGAATTCTCTTTTGACAACCATATATGATATTTTACCATGCATTATGAATGGTTTAGCTCGGCCCTATGGTGATTAAACATTTTCTACACACGAGACAATGTTGGCTGTCAGTTACTCTAAAGACATGTCAAAACTGGAGATATGTCTCTTTGAGACACAGATGATATAAATAATTAATAACTGCTGGAAAAAAAAGAACCAATTAGAAAGAGAGTTGGGAATGTAACTGATTCCTGTCAATGTGAGACAGGAATGGACCGAGATCAATCGATGGGATACGGTTTCACTACATGTAAATATTTACAGCTTGACTAGTCAATACAGAGAGGAGAGAGAGAGAGAGAGAGAGACAGACAGAGGAAGAGAGAGAGAGAGAGAGAGAAAGAGACAGAGGAAGAGAGAGAGAGAGAGAGAGAGAGAGAGAGACAGACAGAGGAAGAGAGAGAGAGAGAGAGAGAAAGAGACAGAGGAAGAGAGAGAGAGAGAGAGAGAGAGAGAGAGAGAGAGACATATAGAGAAAGAGATAAGAGACAAGGACTGATTTGGTGGTAAAACAGGAGAGTAATTTCAACAGATTCACACACACACACACACACACACACACACACACACACACACACACACACACACACACACACACACAACACACACACTGTGATGGCGGTGACATTTGCAGTGTGCCGGTGGTTGTGTGCGGCTGGCTGATGGCCCACAGCGATGGCCTTTAGAAGACTGACAGGCTGAAATTACCATGAAGGGCCAGCAATATTAACCCTCCATTAGACACACACCACACACACACACACACACACACACACACACGCTTCATTGCCATCTATTACTGCTCCATGTGGGTTCAATAGCTTAATAACCTCCGTGTTGAAATGATTTGATTGCTCCCTCTCTCTCTCTCACCTATCTTTCCTTCTCTCATCTGCTCCTCTCTCCATTCTCTCCTCCTGTATCTCCTCTCCTTTGCTCTTATCAATCCATTCCTCTCTCCTCTGCTCCCCGCACCTCCTATCCATCCATCTCTCCTCTGCTCTTATCTGTTTCTCTCTCCTCCTCACCTCCTTTACTCCCCCTCTCTCCACTCCTACTCTGCTCCACTCTTGTCTCCTTTCCTCGGTTCCTTCAGCTATCATTTTTTTCTTTTTCTTTCTTTCCTTCTTTCTTTCTTTCTTTCTTTCTTTCCTCAGCTCCTATCAATCCCTTCCTCTCCCCACTTCCGCTCCTCCTATCTCTTTATACACCTCTCTCTCTTTTCCTGCCCCAACTTCCAACCATCCAATCTTCTCCTGTTATAGTTATGAAATTAGCGGGTCTTTTTTGAACACACCAATTTTTTTTCCAGTTATATTCAATTGTTTAAACGTTTTGGGGCGTTCCCCTGGTCAACAGTGCCTGGTGGGAAATGAGTAGCCTCCTACAGTTTAGCTGAGTTTAGCTACATCCTCCATTTTTAAGAATGGACTCCTAATCCTCTTCTTCAAGAGCAAGCAGAGTAATTGCTAACTACTTTCAACAATGTTATCCCCTTCAGGTTAGCTGGCTAATGCTAACAACAATTACATAACGCTCCTTGCACCCTTTGAACTCTTGCTCTGTGTTACTAGCGGAGCTCACAGCTGTGCTTTGAGCATGAGACAAAAAAGTCCTATCTCATCACCACCTTATATTTTTTACACTGTGAAGTTACTGAAAGTTAAAGGGATAGCCTTTAACCTACCTTCCAGAATTTTAATACAGATAATATAGAATCAAAAATTCTACCTTTTTAAATGACGTTTTTTCTTCAGGAGGCACTAAAAAAAAAAAAATTCCACCAAATTCTGGATTGGCAGCCTTGTTAGCATTTCTCATTCAAACCAGTGGATAGTGCTAGCTGGAATTTGGCTCATTACCTTTGTTTTGACAGAGAAATGCTAAAAATGCTAAGCTACATTTATGAAGTTTTTTTTTTTTTTTTCATAGCACGCAGACTGGCTGATGATGAAAGTATCAGACTAAAATTCTAAATATTAAAAATAAAAGTGGTACATGCAGCTGCTGAAGGTGTTTGGCTGGTTTAATAGCTGGTTAGCTATGGGTTTAGCCTTGATACATTAGCGCTATATAACCTCAACCCCGCTGCAGCACAGGGCTTCACTTTGAAATGCTGGCAGATGTAGAAGATTTTCTTAACAATACTGACCTTGGCAGTACAGATAGAAGAGTAAGGCAGTAACCAGACAGACAAACAGACTGGCTAATAGTCAGACAGGCTACAGTATTTACTGGAAACTCAAGGTGGGAGAGAGAGAGCGAGAGGGGCTGCCTGTGGCCTCCATACATGTGTGTGTGTGTGTGTGTGTGTGTGTGTGAGTGTATGTGCACGCAAGAGTGTTTAAGAGAGTGTGGGAGAAAGATCGTGTTTGTGTGCGAGACATTGTATGCGTACGTGGTGTGTACATGTGAGAGAGTGTGTGTGTGTGTGTGTGTGTGTGCATGTGTGTGTTATCAGGCTAGTGCAGACTCTGCTGTCCAGCGGTGTGTGAGATGAGACAGAACCGACGATTTACCACCATGAAACACTAAGCAGACCATTAAACACGCGCACGCACACACACACACACACACACACACACACACACACACACACACACACAAATGGGCACAGAAACAGTCTATCTCTTGCCCAGCTATATACACATACAGACACAGACATGCACACACACTTTACGCTCTTATCTCTTACCCACACAAGCACACACACAGGCACACACATACATGCATGCATGCACGCATACATGCACACACACACATACACACACACTCATATTTAGCAGCGGTGTTATCAGAGGACTCTATTGGTCTCTATCTTGGCCTGGGGCAAGCATTAGGGCGCTGTATGATGACAGCCATATCTGCAGATGGAAAACTAACCAGCCAGTGGCACACACTCCACCTCACAACACACACTCTAACACAACGCTTGTGAAATACTGGGTTGGGACCCAGTGGTGGATGCTTTATTCATCCCTGTGAAGAAATTCTCTTTCAGCTTGCCCCCATCAACAGGCGGGTCAGAGAGCAGGGTCAGACACAGACAGCCTGCCTGCAGCTGGCTGGGTTCCAGTGTCCTGCGCAAGAATGAAGAATCAATATTAACGATAAAAGAATTATGATGCAGATGTGCTTTGCACACGCCTCGCAAAACTCCTGTTTTCCCACAAATTTCTCCATAATTTTAACCGTTTATCCCACTCCTTGTCATTTCTCCATGCTTTCAGAGAAATTCTCATCGATTGTTCATTAGAGCCTAATTGCGCAAATGATCTGAATTGAGTGCGAGTTCTGCGACGCATGATGTGTTCTTTCACGTGGTTTTGTTCAGTATTAATGTGCGAAGCAATGCAATGTGTGCCTATTTATTTTGCATGATGCAAACTCAGTGTATTATTAACTATGAATCAGAGAAACACATTGAGAACACAAGCGGAGTCTGAAAGACATTCGTAAAAACTGGCGTACGATCCAAACAAGGCCAACACAGCCACAACAAGAGGCCACTCTGCCACTACGATCGTGTATGTGTAAGAAACAGAAAGAGAGAGAGAGTGTGTGTTGGGTAAATGTTTGTATACTTTCTAAAATAAAATGTGTGCATTTGCGTAAACAGCACAGGAGGACCCATTGTTGTAGTTCATCTGCTGTCAAGATTAGTGGGCATTGGCATAGTATACAACTGTTTAAGATGATTTGAGAAAAAAACATCAAGGTCAAAAACTGAAGATGAGAGACAGCATTGCATTGAGTAATGAAATTAAAAAGAAAGAAAGAAAAAAGTTAGGAAAAGGTCTATTGTATTGTTTTAAATGTATGCTAAATACAATATCATTCTTATCAAGAAAAGCTTTATAGGAAAGACATTGGATAGGTCGAGTTCAAGTTCACATACAAGCATACACTATTATTTTTATAATCTTTGCCAATGACCAGTTTCAGCACAGTGACTATCAAACAACATAGTTAATAGAGATACAACTCCAAATATGAGCTTGGTTGTTTGCTGGTAAATAATATGGTCAATATTCTTTGTAAGTTAAATTAAAGCCATCCAACCTTGTCACTGTCCCTGCCTGCCTTAGAACCTCACTACAAAAAAATCTCACATTCCCAGTTGTATTTACACTTCATGGGCTCATTCATCTGTGCTTTACTTTATTTCTGACATTTCAGACATGCAACCTAATTTCTTTTTGGATGCTCAGTATCAGCAGCATCAATTCACTAAACCCTATGACACAGCAGAAGAAAAGCACATTTCTTTTCTGTGTAATAATTAGCTCAAGTAATACAACATGAGTTGTGGATATGAATATAGTTGCCATTCAATTCATAGAGTTTTATTAGGATTTTCCTCTATTTTTATGTTGATCCTTCACACCTCAACGCAGACATCTAATTTTACTCTGGGTTAGATCTACTGATATATTTAACTATTTTATATAATTATATAATACTAGGCTATCCAAATAAGTGGTAGAGAGAAGCAGATCACTGAAGACAGAAACTGACGGTGAGAAATAAATAAATCCAAATAATGAAGCTATTAATCTTTGTATCTGGGTTGGAGGCTATTTGGCTGGCTGGTTAGATTGACAATATTGGCAAAGCCTCTGTTCTAATCCCAATAGAAACAGACTGCATTAGCCCGTCTATTAGGCTGTATTATACTGAAACAAGCCAAGCAGGCCAATAGATCTACATCATTTATCAAAAGCCATTATAGCCTAAAAGTGATGTTGAAGTTTCCTTTATAGGCTAGCAGCAGTGTAGGAGCCACATCTCATCCAATGTCTCACAAAGAAGCCTTGAAGATGAAATAGACGGAGATCATGAATTGAAATAATTCATCCTCACACATAAAGCATACTGTACGTTATCAGTTGGCCAAATGGGCAAATATCCCTATCAGTCGTAGTCTTTTTACCACGTATTCATTAAGATAGTGGTTTGACAAATAAGAACCAGATGGCAAATCTCCTAAAACTAATACAGTCATTGGCAGGTGCTTCTTTTAAAAAGCAAGATGCACGAGACACACTGAATCCCCTATTCCCAGAAACTTTCCCATGACAAAATCCTGTCAACCAAAGTTGATCTCAGTATTTTGGGTCGTCCAAATCTCCTGGTTTATTTTAAAATGTAAGCAAGTGACTTATATTTCAGCCATCTTTAGCCTAAAACATACAATTTGTGTTTGTTTTACAAAAATAGCAAATTCATAACAAATAATTTTTGCAGCT
Organism: Centroberyx gerrardi; assembly: GCF_048128805.1. Taxonomy (NCBI): domain Eukaryota; kingdom Metazoa; phylum Chordata; class Actinopteri; order Beryciformes; family Berycidae; genus Centroberyx; species Centroberyx gerrardi. Next base: position 24,235,199 of record NC_136008.1, read on the forward strand.
TAGCTGTATATTCCATTCATTATTATCAATCCAGGGATTTCTATTGCTAGATCATCAGTCATGCAACATTTGTTATGATTTATAACACACACACACACACACACACACAGACACACACACACACACACATATATATATACACACACATTAAACTGGGAAGAGAAAAAAATCGCTAAAATAAACAGTGGATAGGGAAAGGAGTTTTTCAATTATTTAAAAAATAGCAGACTATTAAAAATCTATTTTGATCCCCTGAGAAACTCCCTGCCTGCTGATATTTGTTTTGCTCCATGGCTTCTGTGTTTATTGTCTAACTACCCCGGGCCAAACCATCGCAACCGTCTAGCAGGGGGGTTGGGGAAGCAGCCAAGTTGAGCCAACACTCTGTTGCCGCTTTCCCAGATTTACATTCAGGAGCCATTTTCTGATTCTGCTACCAGGAATCCAGTCGAAGCAGGACACTCTCTCTCTCTCTCTCTCCGTCTCTCTCTTCCTTCGTATTCACTGTCCACTCCTCTCCGACCCACAGTATCGACTGAACAGACAGGGAACAAGAGAGAGAGAGGCAGAGAAGGAGGGAGGGAGGTAAAGAGGGAGGGAAGTGGAGGGAAGGAAAAGGTGAGAGACAGAGAACGAGAGAGAGGCAGAGAGTGACAGAGTGAAATAGAGAGAGAGAGTGAGAGAGAGAGAGAGAGAGGTACAGAGAGCTGGAGCTATCTGCTGAAATATTCATGTTGGTGCCAGCAGCTTTTCCATTCCCCACTCAGCAGGGGGCTGCTGTTTGATACATCCATCTCTCTCTCTCTCTCTCTTTTCCTTTTCTCGCCCCCTCTCCCTCCTCCCTCCCTCCCTCGCTCGCCCTCCATCCCTCTGTCTCTCTCTTAACTAGTAAGGTTAGCAGATAGTAAATGCTCACCCAGAGCTGGAAGCCCGGACGAAGCAACACAGCCCAAACAACTGCTGCCATTTTACTCTATATTGGCAAAAACAGCTGACATTTTAAACAATATTACCAAAAAAATAATAATAATAATTCTGCCATTTGAGCAATATTCCAAACACATCTGAGATTTTAAGCAATGTTACTAAAACATCTGCACTTTTGAAAAAGATTACAAAATAAAATAGTATCAAAAACAGCTGAGATTTTAAGCAGTATTATTAAAAATCATCTGCTATTTTAAAAAATAAAACCAAATAAAACAAAACATACTATTTTGGACCACATTATCAGCTGCCATTTTAATGCAATCTTATCAGAAAAAACAATTGCTGCCATTTCAGGTAATAAAAACATATTAGCTGAATCTGATGCAATTTTCTGGCAATATTACAAAATAATATGCTATTTTAGACAATTACAAAGAAATAGCTGCCAGTGTAGACAATTATCAAAATATGATGAAAACAATTTCAGCCATTGTAAACAATATTACCCCACCAGATTACAGTCAGTAGTGATTTATTCAAATTCAACAAGGTGAATGAGTAACCCTTGTTTCCCCTCAGGTATTTTCTAAAATCTATAGTTAACCAAGGGATGCATTTCACATTTTATATAAACATCCAACCTCAAATTACCATCAGCAATCTGCGGAAGAATTAAACAACACTTTCACTCTAGCCAAACACATAAGGGTGGCAACATTGAAGGGGAAATTAAAATGCCACTAAAGACAGACAGGACAGATCTAACCTTGGGGAAGTCGTGTGTTTTTGAAATACAACCAACTGATGCTGTTAACAATGTTGACAGCAAAGAGACAGCCGCAGCCCTGCTGTGAAAAACAAATGAAAATTGAGGAGAGGAGCAGAGTATATGAGGAGAAAGAAGGTGGGCGAGAGAGGGAGAGAGAAAGGAGGTTAAAGAGAGAGAGGGAGGAAGGGTGAGAGATGGTTGATAGATAGATAGATAGATAGATAGATAGATAGATAGATAGAGAGATAGATAGATAGATAGATAGATAGATATGTCATATGGCCTGAATGCTGTTTTAAGGAATTGTAAATTGTTTTTGACACAATGTTGGCGTCACATGACAAACTCCTGGCAACCCAAGTTGATTTCATGATTTCAGTGCTGTTTTCAGTACTTGGGGAGTTTGGTGTTGCATGAGCTAAATGCAGTTTAAAGAAGTCTCAGTGGTGATCTGTATTGTCATACGGTCTGAGTGCTGCTGCAGGCCGGAGGAAACAGAGGGCGAGGTCGAGCCTTTCACTGAACAACCACATGACTTTATTTAGAACTGATGTCACAGCTAGTGGTTAAAACAGGGAGGGGCTGGCAGTATGGTTAGTGTGTGTGTGTGTGTGTGTGTGTGTGTGTTTGTGGTTGCATTTAACTAGCACATGTGTGTTGGGGGATGTGGCAGATGTTGCAGAGCAAAGGATTAGGGTGTATGTGTGTGTGTGAGTGTGTGTGTGTTTGCGTGCATTAAAATATCTCTGCCAAAGCAGGAAGCCACAGTGGCCAATTACATTGCAGCATCTGGGCTTGCAGACATTTATTAGTGTGTGAGCCGTGTGTGTACGTGCGTGTGTGTGTGTGTGTGTCGGGGGGGAGGGGGGTTCAGGGGGAGTTCAGTTTATTTACATCTTAGCATGTACAGTTGCAGTAAATGGTGCAGTGTGTGTGTGTGTGTGTGTGTGTGTGACAGCAGCTGACAATGGTGAGGCTTTGTCACAGCAACAGGAATCTAAACACACAGAATAATGAAGGGAAGAAAGAGAACAAGAGAGATTAAATTACAGGCAAGGAAGGAAAGAAGGAAGGGAGGGAGGGAGGAAGTAAGTAAGGAAGGAAGGAAAGATGGAAGGAAGGAAGGAAGGAAGGAAGGAAGGGTAAATACAAGGAAGCAATGAAGAAAAACAGCCAGGAAGGCAGAAGTGAAAGGACAGTGTAAGGAGGGAAGGCAGGAAAGAAAAAAAATAAATAAAAGCTTTCTCATCTCCATCAGAGATGTAACACCTCCCTCCTTCTCTCCACACTCTCAGAACTGAGGCTACAGTAGTAAAGTTACAACTGTACCTGACAGTGCATCTAACTTTTGCATAATTTTCCCTCATGCAAAGGTAATTCCATCCATTTTATTTTCTCTTGGCCGATGAAGTACTTGTTCTGGATGTTAGTGAACCATAACAGTGAAGACTTGTGGACGAGTCAAGTTGCCAGTTACCGCTTGGCCTCAGTAATTTCATTCAGTCGAATTGAATCAACAGAGGAAGTGAATTAAGTGCCTTGATAGACTGTAGTTACAGTGATTTATGTTGGTTGCTGTTGTCTTACCTACCTGCACAACAGATTTCCTAAATGCAACCACATTGAATTGAAGTAGACTTAGGCCTAAAAGCAGAAAATCCACGATTAACAATAATAAGGATAGACAAGAGCTGAGATTTTAACTGAGACTGCCTTGAAGCCTTCATTATCATCATCATCATCATCATCATCAGAAGCGTAATTATCAGGAATCTCTGATATTGAACCACAAAGCCAAGGGAATGAGCAGGTGCGCGTGCACACACACATACACAGAAACACACATAGACTACATACAAAGAAAGCAGAGAAGAAGAAATGCATGCTCCCAGTTAAACCATTAATCGCCTCTGTGTTTCCATGCAAGGCTTAGTGGTGTTTCAGGGTATTAAAGGAGGAACACAGCATTTTAATTGAGCCGCTGAGACAGCAGAGCCCGGCTCCATCGTAATCACTGTGGAGAATCTAAGATGGCGGCTCCTATAGGAGGCACTGGGTTATTGATGAGAGGAAAAGCCTCCTCTACTGCCGGTGGTTGTGACTGGGACCACGTCAGATCAGATATGCACTGATATGATCCATGCCACTAATACCTGCACAGCTGTGAAATGTTCAGCAGTGATGAGAGGCAAGGCTTTTAAACTGCAGCTCACTCTGACTGGGATGTGGGATCAGCTGGTAGATTTTCTAGTATCACAGGTTTTCCTCGATTGCTTCGGTGCATTTCTCCAAACTACTGTGCATCCTCTCAAAACAATTAATAAAGCCATCTAAGCTCTTGATCATTTTTCAAAAACGTCACACAAACTGTGCAAAACTCTACAAAACTACCAACTCTATCCCACTCCACTACAAATCTCTACACAAAAAAAGTTTATTTTCCAATTCAATTAGCCAAAATGTCACATTCACATGCCATGTTCCTAATATCAAGTCACATGGGTGTTATTTACATTACATTTTATATTTAGGCATTCAGCTGTCACTCTTATCTAGAGCAACTACAACAGCCAACGGTAGACAAGGGTTTTTTTTTTTTTTCAGGAATATATTTCAGAGCATGTAGAGGGGGGAAATATGGGAGAGCTGGATGTTATTCAAGGGGAAGAGGGGAACGTGCAGACGTGAAGTATTTCTTGAAGAGATGAGTTTTCACTTTACGATGGAAGATAGTGGCTCTGCTGTTCTGACTGGAGCGGGAAGGTCGTTCAACCGGTGGGGAACCAGGAGGAGAGAGGTGAGAGAGTTAAGGTCATTTGTTCTCTCAACAATCAACATTTCTAATTATGTCTAATTGTGTTTCAGTCTTTATGGTGTCTTTAGAAAGCTATAGTGGCTGAACAAACAATGGAGCAGACAGAGTCAGAGAGAGATGAGTTAGAGTAGGTGGAGCAGGAAGAAAAGCTGGAGGAGGAAGAAGAGAGGGGGGAGGTAGAGTCTCCAGTAACCTGAGAGCAACTCTACTTGACCATGTCATCAATCGTGGTCTTCCCTTGTGAGAGGTTGAGGAGAGAGTCTGGTCTAAGCAGAACCAGAGTGGCTTCAATTATTCATGTGTTCAACACATTTCGTAGAACACACACAATCCTATTGGAGATAGAACTTGGTGTTATTGCAAAAAAAACAACAAAAAAAACAAAAAAAACCAAAACAATAAACCCCTCTGTTGACCAGTTCAGAAAATCCACTGGTCTCCTGGACGACGCTAGAACACTTCAAAAAAACTCCATAACAGAAGTAGATTTTCCTCAAAATTCAAAACTTTTTTAAAGGTTGTCACATTCAGCCGATCAAGAAATAATTGAGGATGAACACTCTGACAGTAAATGAATTTCAGATTGTGTTGATAGGATGGAAGTGAAATAACCCCGGCCCCACTGTGATAATTAGTCATTAGACAGCTCATATAGGAAATCCATGGCTCCCAGAGAAGGACTAATGTCTCTGAGTACAGGCTGCCAATCCTGTCCAGAGAAATGCTTTGGTGGGCTGTTCACTTTTACTGTATTGGCTACATCTAAGCATTAACAAACACAATGGACACAACAGAAGCCGGCCTATGGCTTGAATGAATGAAGAGAGAGACACACAGGGAGAGAGAGAGAGAGATAGAGAGAGAGAGAGAGTAATGCAGAGTATAGATTGCTGCTGTGGATATATTGCTCTACGGAGCAGAATGTGCTCGGCAGGTCAGAATGAGCCCATCGAGTAGTATAAGATAATGCATGTAAAATACCCAGTCAGATAATGCGTGGCACAGGCTATTGACTGGAACAGCACACCGCAAAGCATCTTAATGTAAAGGATAGCGGCCCATTTGTTCATATGGGATGGTGGGGGGGGGGAGCTTTGGATCCAGCCCCACCGTTCCCTCATTTTTGTTTTCACTCATCCTCGCTTGTTGGCCTCATTACCATTCGAATTTTGCAATTCATGAGAGGGGCATGGCTGTATGTAGGGCTGTTTTCCCGAGTTTGTCGTCGCCTGGTTATTTCAACCCTTAGCCTAACTATTCCCGTCCAATCACAGTAAGTTGTTCTATGCCCGCACACTCAAATTGCCTCCTGGGGGAACCACTGCTAGACCCATGAAGCGTATAATTCAAATGGTTATGTGGTTAAAAAGCAAATACGAATGAAATGAAAATCTGTGATTCACTGGGATGGATCCAGGTGTTTTCACTCCCCCCCCCCCCTAATATTAAGGATGTTTATATAATCATATTGATCACTTCTAGTTATATTCTATTTGATTGTAATCACATAATACCTAGTCATAAAATCTTCTCTGTGGTAAATAAATAAATCAATAAAAACACCCCATCGACTCAGACATGGAGCTATAACTGTCAACACAGTATGAGATCAAATGGTCATAACAGCATCAAACATTTAATTATTAATGATATTGCAATGTAAATGCAGGTAGGTACTGTGCATCTAGTGCTGTAAGGAGTATACATTAAATAACAGGTAATGAGTTTATAAGCTATCTACATGTTAACATGGGTTTAGTAATACCTCTAACTATGAATATCAGGAATATATGAGGAAAATAACAATTTACTAGCCCATAATGCCTAAGGTTAAACAGCCCACTGACTATGAGTCTTGTTGGCCTCAGCCTTATATCTTTTGTTGCTGTAGGCCTACTGTAGTGTTTTCCAACCAAGTGAGGTTCACTGCCTGCCATTCATCCATGTGTATCTACTGCCCCCTGCTGGATGAAACCCACTCACAGCCTGCACAGCTACTACTGCAGTATGGGGCAGATATTTGATAGAACTGACGTTTAATTAAGCCCAAAATTCAAGTTCAGCCCCATAGGAGCCGGAGTAGATCCAGCCCAAGCCCTCAGCCTGGCAGCACAGGAGTCTGAACCTGAATAAAATCCCAGCATAAAGAGATTAAAGTTTGTCAGTGTGCTTCACTGCACTGCAACGTGACATCTTCTGAAGAGAAGACTCAGAACAAACAGTGCTGTCGTCGCTCTAATCTTCCTCATCATTCCTGAGAGAATCATGACAAATTATAGCCCAACATAACCCATAATTGGTGGGTCCGTCTGGGCCCAAATTGACAGGCTGGGAATCCAATTTCTGATATGAGGTCTATCTATGAACCTTAGGCCTTCCCCATATTCAAAATGTGGGAAGTAAGTGTCCAGAGATAGGGGTGGAAGTAACACATTGCATTTACCCTCATTACTGTAATTGAATAGCTTTTTTTGCATACTTGTACTTTTTTGAGTACAATTATTTTTACTAGTCATTCATTTTACTTTTACTTATTAGTATTTTTACTAGTATTTTACATTTTAAATCACATCCATTACAGAGTACTACACATTCCATAGGTTAACCATTAGCATCACATCAGAAACTGGCCAGTCTTAGTACACCTGCATCAAACGTGCACAAGCATGTCGGGGTAACATTAAGCTAACTGTAACAACAAATGCTCAAATTTATCCATGATAGTACCCCCGGCTTCGCTCTGGCTGCTCCGGCTCCAAAAAATGTCAACATGGCGGCGCTCGTGAACCCCAACTTTTGGCTTCAAAACGGCCCTTCAGAAACCTATGGGTGACGTCACACTCACTACGTCCATCTTTTTTACAGTCTATGGTTAACATCCATACAGCTACAGTAGCTAATAGCTACAGCAATAGTAACTCAGTAACTTTTACAATGCACTACTTTTTACTTTAACTTAAGTAGCTTTTTGTGCCAGTATATTTAATTCCACTTAAGTAAAATGTCAGCAAAGGAAGAGTATTTCTACTTGAGTAGTATTTTGGTACTCTTTACATATTGTAATTCATTCTACCAGCTCCAGCACAGCCAAGGCCTCTATGAATTCTGCTCCTCACAAGATTAAACACCAGACACATTGGACCATAAAGCTCTGTTAATAAGAAAGTTTGATTATTAAATTATCTCATGCACCCACTCACCACCCACACACCGCCTCTTTAACGTATTGGCTAACTGCATTTGCCTACCAGCATCATCCATCATCATCAGTAGGCTTTAGCTGGCATGATCCTTATCAACATGCCCTAAGGTCGAGGTCACACAGAGTTCCTCTCCTTGTCTTTAACTGTAAATACCACTCAGTGGGTTTTAAATGCCATTTCCTTGAAGCATATTTTCAATGTCTGAACGTTTACATGAATTCTGAAAATGCACAGCGAGCATCCCAGATAAACAAACTCCTCTCTGGAGTTTCAGTCTCTGGTTATGGAAGCAGCAGTGAATGTTCACTAATACAGACAAAACTATCCCGGGACGTAGGGATGATATCATTTGCATGCTGTAATACAGTGTTAATGTGTTTTGACTGACTGTCTAAACCTATAGGGCTCACACAGTAGCCTGCTCTTGGCTTCATTTTTGATCAAGCCAACAGATACCTCTGATTTGATTGGTTCCAAAACAGCTATGCTTAAACTTTGGTTTGAAATTCCCAACAGAGGAAAAAAACAATACTACCATACAATAGATTCACCTCTACAATTTGACACTCCTTTGTTGTCTTGAGTGAATTCTTTTTAGATTTAGAAGGCAAATAGGAGAGGACAGGACTTGAAGGTCTTTGTTGGTGATTGTTGGTTATGTATCAGCTGATAACGGGGTGTATCATATATATTTGTCAGTTGATAACGGGGTGTCCTTGCCTGAGTCAGGGACAGGAACACAACTTCCTCCGCCACAGCAGCAGCCACCCTGACCGTCCCAGTGCAGCATGGAGGGAGCCGCTGCGTGTGCCTCGGCCCGGAGGAGTCCCACGCTGCCACAGTACAGCTTCTCCACCTCCACCCTGGCCTTCGACCAGCACTTCACCACAACCGCCAGAGGAATACTGCTCCTGGCCGAAATAGTAAGTGCGACATGGAAGTTATGAGTGGTTCAGTGTTTGTTCTTGTTGTTGGCTGTAAGAAAACAACAGGAGACTGTGTCATTGCCAGTGTTCAGCAATTATCCCCTTCATCACAGCTCCCACAGGAACGCTCCGTCTGACTGGAACAGTAAGTTTTGACACAGTTCTGAAATGTCAAAGTTACAGAGTAGAGCGGGCAACTAGATTCAAGTTTGAAAGTTTGGCTTTTATAATTGTCACATTTGTTATTGGTGCTTGGCTATTGGAAAACTCTATATATACTGTACAATCAGTGTATCACAAAATACATTTTATTATGTCATCAATCAAGTTGTTCAGTTGTTCAGTCATCAATCATGTTGATAATTATGGGGTATTAATAACAAAAGAAAACTATATTACATAAAGGCTTTTATTTATGATAAAGTGTATACATTTTTGATTGATTCATATATAGAAACACGCACACCTAGAGACCACAGGTGCATCTCTGTCTCTATTTAGATTGGGCTATTTAGATAGAGCTGAAGACACAGATGAAGACAAGTTAGGTGTTAGAGAAACAAAAGACAAAGTGGTTTTCAATACTCAAATTTCAGATGTGTCATAGCATTCAGTTATTGCTATCTTTTTGTACAAAAGACACAGAAATATATATGAGTGAGATAAATGGATTCATCATCGTGACATTTCTGTGACTATTTGAAAGACGTTCCTTCATTAGATCCCATGACAAATCTAAGTACTAAGTAAAATCCTCTGTTTTCTGTGAAAGGAGGAAGTTGACCAAAAACACACCAAGCAAATCAACCTTCCTCTCTCTCTCCCTCATTGTGTCTCTTCCTTCCCAAATCAGCTGTGGGAAGATTTCAGGCTAGAGTTTCTCTAAATACAGTCTGGCTGGCTGCCATGCAGAGTGTAGGGCGTGCTGGATTACATGAGGCACGATTAGAGTAATCTGATTACAATATAATATAATGTAATATAATCTAAAAAAATCTGTAATTTGATTGCAGATACTTTTTTTTAAACAGTTGTATATTCACAAATCACTCAGCAATGTCAGAAATGTCAGAAAAGGCATTCAGATTGTGTGATTATAGTCATTAGCATAATTTTATACAATTTGAAATCACAGTTAATATGACTGTAGATGTTGATAAAACTATTCAATTACAATCTGGAAACACAATGCTTGGCTGCATATTCTATGGCTTTTGGGGGCAAAGTAATCCAAAAGTACCTGCACTACAGATTGCACTAAAAAGTAATCCACTAAATTACATTACTGATTACAATTTTAAGTAGGTAATGTGTGACGGATTACTTTGTGAGGGTAATCTTGCCAACCCTGCTCCCACAGTAGTGTGTCACACCAGAAACTGTTTTCTTCCTGTGACATGAAACATCCAGCAGAGAAGTCTTTTGTTGAGGCAGGAAGGGCGGGTAAATACTGTTGGGAGGAAAGAGGTCTAGTTATTCACCAAAGCAACGAGCAACACTTTGATTCAATGGAAATGGGCAGCATTGCCTGCAGGGGGTATGGGGATCATTAGCTGGGACAAAATGAATTAGAAGATGACACAGTAGGCTTTAAGGAACAAAAGTGTCATACTTTTTTTTAATTTTTTTTTTAGCAATGTTGCCCATGTATTCTGGCCGAAACACATGGATTGAAATCAAAACCATCTAGTTCTGGTGTGGATGCCAAATACTTCGACAGCCTCAGAAATGGACAAGTCACTTAAAATCAATCCAGTGCTTCTTGTGGCTAGATGGCAATATAGGACATGAACTCTATTGAATCAATACAGGACTCTAAACTGTATGGAATTTGCATCCTTTTGATATAAATCTATTGTCTCGAGGCTCAAAATCCTTCTTTAATCTGTTCCCTGCCTTTCATGTGTATCTCCTCTTCATGACTGAAAAGGATTGAATTGGTGAAATCAATAAGGGATCGCAGCTTTGACCTTACAGGCGTTGAAATAATTTGTGTGCCTGAATGGAAGAATTCACCCAAGCAACCCTGTTTATCTGTTCTCTCCTTTTGTCTCTGCTTATACCTCTACTGTACCTCTCTTCACATTTCATCCTCTCCTTCTTAATCCTCAATAAACTTTATTTGTACAGAGTGACACACTAAGCAGGTGGTTTCATTCACAGATCTGCCTGGAGCACCAAAAAGTCTCATTTCTCTCCTCTCCTCTCCTCTCCTGCAGGTCTTTGGTCTTTTAGTGTGGGTTCTGGTTGGAGGTACAGAGTATTTCCATGTGTCTGCTCTCTGCTGGGTGATGTTTGTGGCCGTCTTGTACTGGGTGCTGACCGCCTTCCTATTTGTCATTTACCTCACTGCAGCCCACAGCAGGATACCGCAGGTCCCCTGGACTACAGTGGTAATGCACGCGCGCGCACACACACACACACACACCCACACACACACCTACACACATATAGCTATAGCTCTGTCTATCTGTCTAGATCACTCCTTTACTGTCTTCCTGTCTCTCCCCCAGTCTCTGTGTTTTAACAGTAGTGCTGCAGTCCTGTATCTGGTGGCAGCAGCAGTAGATGCTTTCTCAGTCAGTCAGGCCATCAGGGGGCGCCACAACTACAACTGCTGGGCAGCATCCGCGGTAAGGACACTCCTGTCAATATTCTGTGTCAAGGTACTACAGTGCCATCTTCCTCTCCTCATTCATTTCTTCTCCCTCTTGTTTTTTTTCTACCCCTCACTCTCCTCAGTTCTTTGCTTTTCTGACCACACTGTGCTACGCAGGCAGTAGCTACCTGAGCTACCGTGCCTGGAGAGCCACAGAAGAAGAGCAGTAGTCTCTTTACTTCCTGTTTGAAGATGGCAGACTGCAGACTTCCTCTGAGTGAAGTGTTCAGCGGAGAGTGACCAGGCTTCAGACCGGGGCAAGGTCGATTCTCTTTCAGTGCAGTCACATCAAAACATCTATAGAAACTTAAATTAATTTGCCTTGATAAAGCAATGAACGTTCAGTGTTATTACTTTTTCTTTGATCAGATATGACAACTGTCTTAATTGGAAGGTTTTTTTTTTTTAGTATAGACAATCCGAAGTACAGTCAACTGTCTCCAATTCTGCACCCAATTTAGCAATAATGTTCTGTGCATTTTGGCCCTCTGGGGTTGGGTTGCACTGGAAAGACTGCATCAGGTGGAAGAAAAAAGAAGAATGATATTTTGGCTTTATATATGTGTAATGGGATAGAAGACCAAAATCAGCCCCATTTTTTCTTTCCTTGCTTCCAAATCGTTTGCCAGGTTATAATCATGATGCTTTTGTTTCTTTTTTTAATGAATTTTATATCATTGCCAAAACAGTGTGGTCCCAAGGGGAAATAAATCTGAATGATACCTTCCATGCAATGCAATGATAAAGAGTATGCAGCACACGACAAAAAGCTTTGAATTTAAGAAATGTTTTCTCCACACATTAAAGAGTACACACAAATAATGCTCTCTGCTTTATTAAATCATTTTGGGCAGAGTAATTTGGCTCATCTCCACCTTACAACACAAGTTAAAAGTGCAAAAAGTATGTGCTTTGTTTCCTTCCACGTTTTATGTGCAAAATGCTTGTTTGTAAATTACAGTCCTTCAAATTAATCAGAGCAAAAGTATTGGCTCCCATGCAAACGTTTAGTAGCCTAGATCCTGTATTTTTAACTGAACCAATGGTTTTACAGTGTGAAATTAAAGCAAAATTGGTGATGTATTATAAGTTTGGTCTATTGGTGTCCTGTTGCCTTTCATTTGGTCTATAGACACAGTTCTGTACTTATCATATAAAGTAAATCACTTCTCAACGCAATTGCATGTAGGGTACACTATCTTATTAGTTATACATAATGTTATATACATTAAACAGCGGTCCCTCCCTTTCTAAGCCTGAGTTGTATTCCCGTTGCCTTGCTCCATGTAGACCATTCCCCAGTGAGCTCCCAGTGAAGTGATGCCGTGGCCGTTGAAGCGCCCGCTCAGCATTCTGAGCTCTGTGTCCGGGTGGGTGGGGTAGAAGTTGAAAGAGGTCTGGAACACAGAATGGACACATAGTAAATGATTACCATCATGAATATTGATAATGATAATAAACAGGCAGGGTGGAAGTTAAAGCTGACCTGCGTTGGCTGTCCGGCAGTCAGAGAGCGCCCTCTGTTGGTCACAAACGCCACCTGATAGATGTAGTTAGCAACGTAGTATTTACCAGAGATCTGTAACATGGGAGAGCGTATATCCAATTAGTATGAGCAAGTTAACACAGTTGGTAGAAAAGTAATTATGTAATGTACTCTATATGTTATGATAGATTAATACAGTAAAAATTGCGATACATGATACCTTTATTCTAAAATATGACAAGAATACTAGTGTTGCAATATTTCTCAGACCATAGAATATACCCAAATGTATTAGTATAATGTATTAGAATAATATATAATGATGCTTTATTAAAAATATTAAACTCTTGAAAATTAAAAAAAAAAAAATCACTGAAAACTATAAAAATCGAGTTTCAGGCTATCAGTGCTGTTGCGTAAAGACAGTAAGATCAATTGGAAAAAAAAGGCTATTTTTACTTCCAAAATAGCTCACTTTTTGAGGTACACTGGTTTTGTCAGACTTCACCCAACATAATACCCAATCAATATTATAGTGATGGATGATATTGTCAAGTCATGTTGCATTAATCTAATTGAAATCTCTGACCTGAATGATGGCTTCTCCGTCATGTAGGTCTATCTGCAGTTCCTCGCCATGTTGGCGACCCAACAGTTCAGACCAAATGTAACCGTAACGCAACTGGATACTGGGGAGGAGAGAGAGAGAGAGAGAGAGAGAGAGAATGGGGTTAAACATTAGACTTCATAGATACTGGAGGAGGAGAGAGGAGTTATTACAAGGAGAGAGGAGAGAAAACGATAATTCAGCTGGACACTGGAGGGAGAAAAAGAGAGAGAGGGGAGAGGCATTTTGGTGAAGTCAAAGTCAATTTCAGGGGGTATAACTGTGGACTCACCCAGTAATGTAAGCGCTGGAGATCTCCCAGATCCTGATCCCTGTGATTCGTCCATCTCCTGTCGAGGAAAAAGCAGTGCCAGACCCAGACCCAACAGGCACAGAGAAGGAGTAGTACTCCGCCACGGCTGGAGAGGCGAAAAGACAAGTTAGAATACAAGAGAAGGAAATAGGCTTCTGCTTCTTGACTTGACCCGGCTCCACTCTCTACATAGAAAGGTGTTATTAGAAGCCGGGTGCGAGTGTTGAAGTGTAGAAGTGGCAGCAGGAGGGCTCGGCAGATGGATGGGCTACTTACGTTTTGCCAGGCAGCTGGCACACATCACAGCAAGGAACAGGAAGGCAAACATCCTAGAGTAGGATGGAAGAGAGAAAGGAATCAACACAGAGAACAGAAACCCATTCTTTATCGTCGTTATCAGCATCAGCATCATCAGAAAATTGCCTAGAATCACATTTGGTGTGCCAGCTAGGTTTATAGTTGCATTCCTGACAACAGACAGGTTTCGGGCTCTCAAGTTGGAAGGATAAGCAAGGAGGTGTGCTCACCAGAGCCTGATCTGGGCTGTTCAAAATTCCCACTGAGCATGTGTTGTAATTAAATATATGCTGTTTGATTGACAAATAAATTATAAATAAATGTTGAATTGAACAGAAGATGGGAGATTCCATGTAATTTCTCCCCGTTTGGATAGCTGAACTGTGAAATAAAAACTGATTGTATTTTCTCTCCCTGTGTAGTAACAGTCTTGATACTAACTTGGATTAGCTGAATTAAATGTGATTTTTTTTTTTTAGAAACCTTTTGTTAATGCAGATACATGGAAACTAATTGCTAGCATGTCACATAGCTATTGAACCAAAAACAATCAACAACTGGAAGAAAAAAAGCTAAATGATGACTTTCTAGAAGATAATATTAGTTCCAATACAACGACCTCCCGGTAACAGACCTAATGAAATGTTTTTTTTTTGAGTGGTTCTATATATCCCAGAGGCATATCAGTGATAAGGCTTGATGAAACACTGAAGCTTACTCAGCACATAAAGGACCATGTCAAGTAAAACAATGGAAATACCAAAATTGGAGTTCTACGTGACCCATAGTCGGGTCTAAGTAAAGTAGACTAATAGAATAATTCAAATCATTAAAAACAATTAAATAACAAGTGCCCACAGCCAGTGAGATGCTATTGAAGTACATCAACTATAAAAAAAATCGGAGCGGAGACAGGTGTAAATACTCACGTGTGGCGCAAGTCCAAGTGATCTTCTGGAATCAGTGTGAGCTCCTGAACTGATGGTGTGCCGACACTGGGACTTATATCTAGCCACCCCAACCCCAAACCTTCCCACACACACGCACACGCACACGCACACGCACACGCACACACCTATCTTTTTACAAGGTGCAATTACCCCAGCATTCCTAAATGACACTTTGTTTCTGCTGAACAATAGCAGGTTTTTTCTGTTGACAGGTCTTGAGGATTTAGGTGAACAAGGAAGTTCATATGAGGATGTAGTTGATTGCGTTCTCAACCACAGAGATTCAATCAGACTCATTGGAATGGCAGACACGCTAAATGGCTAAATGACCTAGTTATGGCAACACAACTGGGTTATTTAGTCATTTAGTGTGTCGGGCTTCAGGACAATTCAGTGATTGGACCCTTAATTTAGTCCACATTAGGGCCACGGACCCCCATTTGATGAGATTTTGTGTCTCGGATCCAAATCTGAGAATTTGTCCAGAATTCCTCTATTCTAGGTAGAGAGATAACAGTGAAACTATGATGAAAATAGTCATTCTTCTACTTTCTCTAATTGTGTTAATGTCTTGTAAATGAAATAATGCTGAAGTTTAACAATTCATCAATTTGCTGGGGACTCCCTGGAACCCCCTCAAGGACCCGTGGTGGTTCATGTTGAGACCCACTGCTCTAATTCGTGCTATGCTGTGTCAGCATAGCACTCTGGAGGGTCTTTATTAATTCCCTTGAAGGATTATTTACAATCTTATTCATCATGTGCTATGTATTACTATGCTGATATGCTGTTTTACTGCAGCAGAGATGCAATTACTCACTACTCCATCCACCTATGGGAATTTCTGTGAAGTAAACTCCTCCCTTTACATTTTCCAACTTCCTCTGAGTTCATCTCAGAAGATTATTTACACAATTCACAGTCCCAGTTAAAATGAGATGCACTTGCATAACGGAGACGGGATTTCAAATCTGTTCTTTTTTTAATTGGCAGATTGTTTTGTTTTTTTTGTTTGTTTTTTTTGCCTTAAAGCTATCATTTGATTCCAAACCCTGTTTTTGGAGATTTGATGATTGGAGTACAATTTGAATACTGTGTTTATACCTAACAGGCGCTGATTTCTGTACAAGAAATGCCAGCAATTCCCCACAAAAATACACATTTACCTGACAATAGAACATCTCCAGTTTAGCACCGTTCTGTGTCTGTATCGATCCCCTACTGCCACCACATGAGAAGGGAGTGGATTCTCAAACAGCAATCACACAGTATCATTAGACTGCTAAATAGAACCAGAGAACAGTCAAAAAAACAAATATAAACATTTGCTACAGCAGTTTGTTTTTCTGGATCAGAACCCAAAGGTGTATCACAAGAAGAATAAATTAGCTTCCCAAATTATTTTGCATAAATTGATTTTGGGGATATGGGATATGTTATTTTTCCAGTGCTTTCCCCAAACGCCTTGGAAAATTAGGCCCAAAGGTTGAAAATACATTAGCCTCAAAAAAACAGTTTTGGGTTCTGAGAAGAATATTTTGGGAAGTGTTTGCTGACAGAAAAAAAAGGTTGAAAATTGCCATTTTATAATGTTTAATGGCCTTTGGCATGGTATGAAACAGTCCTGGGCTCACTTCACGTTCAGTTCAGTTGATACAAAAATGGCAATACATCTGCTAATGATAGAATATTCAATCTCATTTATTTTTCAACAGGGTAACAATAGGGTAAACTTTTCATGCTTTTTCATCCTGAACTGATGGAATTGGAAATGAACCGAACACAAGTTTGGTGATAGACCTTGGGGTCAAATGGAACAAGGAAGTGACCTGTAGAGAAAGGTTTACAGGATTATTCCAACTGGCTCCACCAGAATAGCCGTTCTAAAAACAAACTGCTGCTACATGACAACCTAGTTAGCCTACTCCTCATCTTTGGGAATTTCTCAGTTGTTCAAAACTTCCTGCTTATGATTTGTGACACATGTTTGGCCACCACACCACAAAGCCACCAGTCCTAAATCAGATTCACACAACAATCGCGGGTCTAGGTCATTGAAGTGATTTTACGTGTGTAAACAGCATCAGGTAGAAAATCTCATGAACTGATTTTGCTCTAGTGAAAAAACAGTGAAAAAATAGATATTGCACAGAACCATCACTAATTCTCCATTCTATTAGATAGATAGATAGATAGATAGATAGATAGATAGATAGATAGATAATTTTTATTAACGTGTCACTCCTCAACATACAAGACAAACAGGGCAACAAACACAGTACAGTAAAAAAAAGAAGGTTGAGGACCACTCATTGAGAGTTATGAGACAGCTAAAAATAATACACATAGAAAAAAAATACTAGAATATATATATATATATATATATATATATATATATATATATATATATGTATATACATATATACATACACACAAATATACACACACATAAGTACAAACATTCGTATTGATACACATATACATACATATACATACATACACACACACACACATGAAAAATAGAAGTCATAATACACACACACAAACACAAAGAACATAAAACAATCTTAGTGTTGCATTATAAAATGTAGACACTCATGAATTTCACGTCTTCTATTAAGAATGAGGTGGCAAGCTTTGGCACATTCGTTGATACAATATTTACCAGCTACAATTAGATGTAGTTTGAAACATTATCATTGATCATTATCATATCATCTCATCAAGATGAGAAGTTGAGGATAAACTCAATGGACTATGCAGAAAAGCATGGCAGCCCCTTAGTCTGATCTGTCCCACAGTGTTACGTGTCCAAATGGCAACATGCCTGTCGGCCAGTGTGTAAATGCTGGAGATGCATGATGCTATACTGCATGTATAGTGTGTACAGCAGTGTTTTTCACCTGAAGGTGACTCATGACACAATGAAAAGATATGTTTGGCATTTCAGCTTGACTTGACTTCCTTGTAAACACAGTGGAGAATAACAAAGAGTCTGAGGTCAGTCTTGTCATTGACAAGTCAACAGGAAGGTCAACAAAGGTAAAAAGAGCCAACCTTCAGTTCTGTCTAAAAAGGGGGGAAGGTTTCTGGGGCTTTTGATAGATAAATGGGTTGGCTTCATATATGAAAGTGTAGGTTTTCTATGACTTCTCTATTGCAATACCAAATTACACACTAGCTTTATCTGGTGTTATTCTCTTACACAAGCATGAATATGTTGAATATAGGCTATTATTCAACTAACTGTCACAGTGATGGATTCTGGGTAGAAGTGGCATGAAGTCAGTCTATATAAAACTGAGAGGAAGACAAGGAGGGATCCCTAACTGTAATCACATCTTATCTGAAAGCTTGTGCAAAATATTACCCAATATTGCCATTCCTGATGCCTCAGATAAAGAAACACAATCATGAGAAAGTGCTGCAAGTCTATTGTCTAGTGCTGTTTGTATCCAACCTATCAATTAATTGCTGATTTTTTATTGTTAAAATCTTGGTTAATGGAAAAATATTTCTTATGTTATTAAAGTTATTAATTAATAATAATTAATAATAATTATTATTAAGTTATTATTTATTAACTCTGTCTTTTCCTCAACACAAATGATTTGAAAGGACTATACAAAAATGCAAAGTTTTTGAGGAGAGGTAAGTAGGTGCAAACTGTTGACTTCCGTGTGAGTCTACATGAGAGTAAGAGTCTGTGACGACACCTTTGTCTTCTCTTTGTTCCTGCTGGATGTACCGTAAATATAAAGCATGATGCAACTCCAGGTCTGACCTCTTGCTACATCTCAAACAGTTTAACTCTCTACTAGTCAGAGAGCAGCCTGACATCCTCAGAGTTAAGACTGAAGCTGACCAGGCTTTTGTCATGCAGGGCCCAAGACATTTTGGAACTTATTAGGCTGGAAAAATCAGTGTCATCACTTAAATCACTTCTTAAAACACCTTTGTACTGACAGGCTCTAATTTGATTTGATGTTTCATGTTTGCTTATTCTTATGTAAGTGTGTTTGAATTTGCCTTTTTCATACCACATTATTTTATTTGTAATGCTTGCCTTATATACTTTTATATTTTGTTTGCTTGTTTGAAAAGCATTTTATTATCATCATTTTGAAATTATATAAAACATTTCTTCTTCTGCTCCTCCTTTCTTTTTCTTCTTCTACTACTACTACCACTACTGCTAATAATAATAAGTAGTAGTAGTAGTAGTAGCCTACTAGTAGTTCTAGTAGTAGTAGTAGTAGTAGTAGTAGTAGTAGCAGCAGTAGTACATATATCAGAATCAGAATCAGAATCAGGTTTATTGCCAAGTAAAGTTCACAATACAAGGAATTTGCCTTGGTATGTAGGTGCATACAATAAACATGGAGAAAAATAGGAAGTAGAAGTAAAAAGCACAACAAGTACTGTAGTCAAGTCAAGAATATAAATATAAAAAATAAAAAACAAAAAGAGATATTTACAATACAGAATGTGAAAAAAATATATATAATAAAAGAAACATGTGCAATATATCTGCCATTGAAGTGTAATGGAAAATGGGAAAGCTGTACAGTTAGTGCAGGGATGTGCAAAAAATAAAAAAAATATACAGTATATATACAGTATATACTATATATATATATACACTATATATATATTTCTTTATTTTTACATCTTATATGTTATATAACAGGTGCTTTTTTTGACCCAATGATATGGATGTTGTAGACTCTGCACTCTGACTGTATACTCCAACAATATCCAACAATAATATATAATAGACAGTAATAGACAGTAATGTTAGTAATGTTACTGTCTATTATCCATAATAGACAGTAACATAATAGTCAGTGTCATATTTCAGTGATGTAACTGTTGCAGACTTCCCAGACCCTGATGGCAGTGATATGTCCACTTCCCTGGAAAAAACGCTGGTAGGCGTTACCAGAGGCTTTCCCCCCGCTGGAGAGAGAGCTGTAGGTCTGGCTCAAGGTTAACAGACAGAGAGAGAGAGGGAGAGACACAGCAAAGTTTGTAGACAAATGTCATGAAATATAACATTAGTTGTAAAGCACAATTTCTAAATTGAATTAAACTGAATAAAAACGCAGGGCAGCTGACACAATATGGCTACTAACCACACACACACACACACACACACACACACACACACACACACACACACACACACACGGCCCTGTTATAATCATGTTGGGCCCACGACGAAGCAAGTAGCATAGTCACACACAGAAGTGAAAACATGGTGATTGCAAGTCAATGAGTCTGGAAAGAGATGATAAAAATGGACACACAGATGTCATAACTCACATAGGATGCTCTGATGATAATATATGGTATATATGCTCTTTATTAGGAGCCACCCTGTATGTGAAGGCTGCAGTGATACCAGAAGGAAATTAACGTAGACATTCCAAGGATTCCTGTGGTTCAAACTAAGCTTTTCATGGTAGCTGAACCAGGAAAAAGGAAATTTTCTCTGCTGACTGATTTAGGATAGATTTTCAAAAGGTTCAAACCCCCACAAAATGTTGTGACAGTAGTAAAAGGTTGAAACCTTAACTTTTTATTTTTTCAAAACAAAACAAAAAACAACAACTTTAAAATGCTTATGCTTTATTTCAAAATGTCTTAAAGACTTTCCATAAAATTCAGTTTCTAAATGCATTTTAAAAAAATCTATTTATGTTTAATGTTTTTGTAGAAATAACCAGTTAATTTGAGACTGAAAAATGTCTCCAATCTCATGATTTGTTTTTCTGTAAAAGGCCAACCTTTTCCTTTACATTTGAAGTAAGGAGTTTTTATTTGTTATTATTCAGGTAGAGTTTTGAAGCCCTAATGTTTTTCTTCAGAATCACCAGAAATCAGTTCTTAAAACACATTTTTCAATAAATCTCTTGCTTGGGGAGCATGGCCCTCTAACACGGCCTTTCTCAGATTTCTGACCCCACCCACCATCAAAACACATGTGAAAGAAACTTCAAGGTTTAAGAATAATTCTTCAACATGCCTCTTCCTGCATTTACATCTCCCTTTACTGACTGAAGCGGTTTTGATATGTGAAACCAATAAGGGATCAAAACTTTCACATGGATTCACCCGCTCAGTGTGTTTCATTGAAGGATCTAGTGTTCCTAATAACTGCACACTCTGCGTGGTTTTCAAAGGGAAAATGTCTACAAGGCGTCACATTTCATAACTGCATACCATGCTACTTTATGGGGCCGGATTAAAGTATTGTTTGTTATTCCCAGAACGGCCTGGATTTACTGTAAGGATGTGTGGATTCCTGTCATTATCACAATGAATATTAGGAAGTGGCTGAACTGGACTACCCAGTTCCTGGGAATATTTGACAGATGACAGCACACACGCACACGTTCCTTTTTCTCCTGACTAACCGCACTGCACCAACTTTTACCAGAAGTGGACAATACATTCGGTACATTACCGGTTCCTGGTAATGTGTGAGGCCCATAAAGTATGTGTAATGTTGTCTGACTGGTCCAAAAAGGTTGCTGGTCCCAAGAGGCCCGAGCTTAAAGGAGTTTGAAAGACTGGAATTAAAAACTGAGATACGGAAAAGTGCATTTCAAAACACACGTTTCTCTAAATGGAACAACTGGCTCTTTATGATTTCTAGGGCGGTACCTATAGTAAAAAGGGACTGTATTTCAAGAGTGCAAGAGACTAAAATATCAAGCTGAAAAGGCTGAGTTGGGAGTGCATTTGACTGAAGATCTAAATGGCCAACTAAACATATTCTTTGGAGAATGCAGGCATTGGTTCCCCTGCCCATGGATGCTTCCATTCAGAAGACTCAGAAGAGGCTGCACCCTTTGGCCTAGCTGTTAGGATAACCTAAAGTTGTTAAATCAGTGACTGGCATTCACTTGCAACTGGTCTTCATTAAAAATTGGTGCTCACTGAACCATTGAAATAGCTGTTTGGTTGCAAAAGTGATGCCTCTGCAAGCCAAGGTCCTCCATTTGAAAAACTGAATTGTTTAAGAGGCTGTGGAAAATAGAGCATAGCAACATCCACTTTCAGCAGCAATTCAAGGCACTGATCCACCTCGAGGAATTTGCTATTTGGTTCCTCTGATCATTAACACAGAAGTGCACAGGAGAGGTAACACATAGAAACAACATTAATTTAGTTATCAATAGACAGAGAAGGGAATACAGCTCATCTCTAGTGGCTGGGACGGCTGATCCTCCAAAAAAATTCCAAGGCACACTTCTTTGCTGAAAAAGTTAAAAATCCTTTATTGTATGGGCTACGCCAACACGTTTCAACTATACAGTCTTCATCAGGGCATATAGAGCCAAGTCGAAGGGCTTGCTTATATAGAGCTACCTAGTGATAACAAAATTGGCACCAGGTGTGGCTCAATCAGCAGCAGAAAAGTGGGTGGATATTCACTGACACTCATCTGTTAAAATGTATAAAGCAAATAAAGCAAATGAAGCTGCAGTTCACAAAACATCTCACAACCATTATTCAAAATATCTGAAAAATCCTTAGGAAAAATTCCATCTAAACTGGAGAAAATTCTTTATAATCTGGATACCCCAAAAGGCCAGTCACCTGTAGATAAAGGGGGCTGCAAAGTACACACACACACACACACACACACAGAGAGAGAGAGAGAGAGAGAGAGAGAGAGAGAGAGAGAGAGAGAGAGAGAGAGAGAGAGAGAGAGAGAGAGGCCATATACATATTCAAAGTTACAGATGAGGGACAAAATCAAGTTCTTCATTTAAGCCTGGATTCTTGAAGGCTCTTAGGTTGAAGATCTAATAAGATTCCCTTTGCAACAGCTTTTTCAACCTGTCTCCTCCCCTCTTAGTCACTTCTATGGCCTCTACCCACTGCCCTAAGTGAGTCTGAGTTACATCCATGGTGCTGTTTATAGTGCTTTGCCATTGGATAGTCTTAATTTCCGATTCGGATAGCATATTTATGCTCGGCAACTCTCTCTTTGAGTTTCTTTTTTCGTTCTTCCCACATAGAAAAATCCACAAGGGCAGTGTAGGTAGTAGATCTCATGGGTTGTGTTGCAATTGATAAATCCTTTAATTCTTGTTTGTGTGGACATCTTTGAACGTATTCGTTTGATGCATAGTGGCACAGTGGTTGTGTGATGTAGAAGCCTTATATACCAACATAGACCACACTGAAGGCCTGCATGCACTCTCTCATTATTTAAGTCAACGTCCAACAGGAAGCATGCCATGCTTTTTATGTAATTTGCAATGACAAATATATTTAGGCCACTACAGTATGTAGCAAAATAATATCTTAAATGTGTGATTCCATGGTAAAATGCCATGGTTGTGCCATCAAATTTTGTTGCGCCACCAAGTAAAAAATGTATTTTGATTTGTCCTTGTCTTTTCTCCCATAGGTTAATACCAGTTTGACAAGACCCACTTTTTTCACCCGAGTCCAATTTCATGCAGTGGAAATGTAAGTACTGTAGCACAAGTAGCACAAGCACAAGTAGTCACAAAAGTCTCATAAGGCATTATAAGATTAAAGAAATAGTGGGCGAAGAGCCACAGATAACAGAGGTGAAAGCTAGGTGGCCAGCACTCTTCACAGAGAGACAGGTATGCAATCAGGTGTCTGTGGGCAAGCTGTGTTTACTGTGTGGCATTTCACTCCCCTTTCTATGGTGACACAAATCCATGAATTGAATTTCATTTGTGATTAAAAGTTTTGCTTTTGCCTATTTTGTTTCTGTCTTTGAGATCACTCCTGATTTCACCAGGTTGGTTTCTGTCGACCTCAAGAGGGCATTCTTTGATGGGCTAGACCGGCATACTCCCCGTCCCATTGAGGTGTACACAAATCGGAGGTCTGAGGGTGACAACAAGTTTGGGCAGTTGATGGACAGTCTGTTGAGGAATGTAAGTGATACAGCTTGGGATGAAACTACTTGGGGGTCTGATAGTTGCACACTCGTTTTCAGAGGGGAATCAAAATCTCACACAAATACAAAAAAATGTAGAGTGAAATACAAAAGAAATGGGTATCAAAATCATGCCTTTAGTAATGTGAAGCAAAAATGTAATTTCATTATTAGGACTCCAACCAATGGAAGAGAGCAGTGGCCCTCCAAGGATTACCATACTACTTGAGAGAAGACCCTTTTCCCCTAATCCCTTTGCTTGCTTTCTTTATCGATTTCAATGTCTGTGCAAGGTGTATTGTGACGCTGATGTATAAAATGCACTTCAAATTAATTTCAATTGCTCTGAATTGGAATTCTTTAGATTTGGGATTTTTACCACTCTGATCTCCCAAAGGATGCAGGAACCCGCTGAAAGACTCAATACACTAATAAGAAAATAGGTTGGCTGGTGTTATCACGATTTTGGAAACTTACACTTAAACTTAACCTAATAAAGTTATTAGAATCCCCTTTTTTCGGCATTTTGTGCCATTAAACTTTCATATAAATAGATATCAGATTTTATTCCAAATTACAGCATTCTGTACACCGATAACCAGAAATGTTTAGTTGTCCTGTTTGTCTACTAATAGACTGTTATACATTTAGCTTCTCCCCTACTTCACATAACAATGTAGATCAATGCAACACTGAAAAAAAAAAACCAACCAGGTACAATTGAACTGCTATGGCAAGTTGCTACAGCTTGGTGGCAGGCTCTACTCATACTGTGGCTGGTTTGGAGGCAAATAGGCTGCTGTAAGTGGAAGTTGACATGATGTTACAATTAGAGGCACTGTGGGGTTCTGTGTTGTGTTACAGGAATTGACTGAACATGCCTTAAGCCTAGTAGGAGGGGGTTTGAGGTAAATACGTCATACAAGATTAGATGCTGATTAGATGACTGCAATACGTCATCTGTGCACAACTTACATCACTCACCCCCAAAAACTTATAACACCATGGATGGAGGCGGGACCACTCAGTTATTAAGTCAATCATGTATTTACCACTGTTGTTAAGAGTAAAAATAACCCCCTTGTTGTGGAGCCAATCAGATGTAATAACTGTATCCTTCTTGTGATTTTTCAGTTTTTGTCAGTTTGTGTTTGTTAATTCAAACATGTATTTCTTTATCCATTTATTTAGTTATTTGTGTGATGTCAAAATCCCCCTTACCAGCAACACTACTGCTGGCAGCATTACGAGTTCACCAGTAATCAACCAAATAATCACTGTTACCAAACTTGTTGATACACCCCTTAAATGTGTAACTTAGATATGCAACAGCACCTCAGTCGTCGTTGTAATCTCAGTGAGTCTGCAGATAAGTACGACTCACGCCTGGTAGATAGTGTGGGTTTCAAATTGGTTTCATAACGGAAGAAACAGGTTGGTGTTTAGCTTTGTATAACTGATTTGAGAACCATTATCTCTGAGCACAGTGTAAATAATGTGCATGCCACCTTTTACATCATAGCTGCAGGTAATCCTATAACTAATTACAGGGGGCATTCACCCATTTCTACAATATACAATATCAGTTTTAATAACATGATGATGATGATGTATCTCAAGTATATGATGCTTTTGGATTCCTATTTATTGAACAGAGAAATTATGTACATATAAAGCAAGATTTCACACTTCTGGGAATTTCACAGAGTAAGTAATGAAGTTATAAAGACTATGTAATAAAGTTATATAATTGTTGCAACTGATATTGAACCTTTGTTTTTTTTTTATATTACTGCAACTAAAATTGAAGCTTGTATATTGGGAAATGCATTTCACTCAAAAGGTGCTAGGCTAGCTTTACCGAACAATGCCAAAATCACAAACAAACTTTGTATCAAACTAACTGTAACAACATAAAAAGTACCGGATGTTCTGCAGAATAATAGTACCATGACTACCAGGCCAGATACAGTTTGACATTAAGGAAGTGGTGTTAAATGGTTGAGTACTTTTTACTGAAGCAGAACCTAAAGGACAGTTGCTCTTATCCATGCAATGTCCACAGATAATTACATGTTTTATGCTAACTGTCCAAGGATGCCATGTGCAACTGAAATAAAATTAATAAATCTATCGTATACTGCTGCTTTTGATTTCATATAGTGATATCAACACTAAAACTGGGATAATCACTTGGATAATTATTGAAATAGACCAGCATCCAGCTTGTGGTCAGGCTAATAATCATGTCCCTTTAACTGCTTCATGGCAGCAGAGTGCTGCGTCAACTAATCTGTCTAATCTCAGTGCTGCTCAGTAGAATATTAACAATAAAGAGGTATATATAGAGGTAAATAGTTGGCACTCTTGTCCTATGCAACTTGTGGCATAAAAGTAAGAATTAATATGGTGGCCTTTCTCTTCTGCAGCATGTTTGAGTTGTCAAAGGTTTTGTTGCAACAGTTTGATTCGTTTTCTGCCTGTTTAGGTTTGAGATTCAGTAAATTGTTATTTAATATTATAGTTTGCTCAGCTGATACCTACTCATGCTTCACAGGCAAATCTTCCATTGTCCAACACATCATATACAACAGTTCTTGAACGTATTCAGCAGGGACCCAAACATATTTAGTCTCTTATCGTGGGACCCAGTCACATAAGAGCATTGCTTCACTTGACATTTGGTAATCCCCATGCCTGTGACCCATTTTGGGCCATGACTAATAGTGAAAAAAAAAAAAGAGAAAAGATTTGAGATGGAATATTTTATTAACAGGGATGGCACAAAAGGTAATTAATAAATGTGTGGCCTAGTTCAGGCTGCAGGCTGTGAAGTTTATGGTGAATTGTCCTGAATAGTCTGTTCACTGATGCTAATACTATCCACACTGAGGCTGCAGTGTTAAGCTGGCAGTCTCTCTGCTCACTGTATCAGTGTAGAATCCATAACCTCACACCGATTCCCTCTGTGCCACTAGAATAAAATCTGATCTATTTAGATCTAAAAAATGATAAAAAATATTTCCATCACAGGTCTCATTTGCCAAGTGAGTCACGACAGTTTGAAAACAGAAAACATGCAACTTTTCAGAAAATGAAAAGTAGGCTAACTTTAAGATCCTACTTGCTGTGATGCAAGTACTTTAAAAAATTAGACATTGTTTAAAGTTTGCAACTGTATGTGATCCCTGACGTTTTTATGTGGCAGCTGTGACACATTTCCTGTGCTTATACATATATTGTAGACATCTGAACGTTCTCAGACTTCAGAACATACCTGTCAACATTGGGCTTTGAAAATAAGGAAGATTTTCCAGGACCCCCACCCGACCATAATTTTTACATTATGAAAGGGATTTCCTCTCTCGGTTCCAGAGATCTACCAACTAGCATGCTGGTTGACATCTTTTTTTCCCACCGTGACCAATAACGTTACTAAACTTCACCCTAAACCTTGCAAAACGCATGGTTGTTGCCCAACATACTTCTGGTCAGGAATGGATAAATAGTCTCCCAAGTGTCTCCCTTAGCTTTTTTTTGCTGGCATCTGATCAGGGACGGACTGGGACAAGAAAAACCCTAACCCAACAGACCCAGCCCACTGTGGCCAGGTAGAGCCCCAGATAACATACCACAACCTAGATGTGCACGCCTCCTTTTAAAAACAGGAACTGAACTTCAATCTGCCATTTCCGGTTTAATGTCCATGTGAAACAACAAACAAAAGGGGGTTCATAAGCTCAGCAATGGTGCGGTCATCATGTGAAGCTGCTGTAAATATTTATTAGTTGGAAAACGTGAGCGACAAGCTGGCAGGACCTTGAAAAAGCTAGTTAACTTGTAACCTCCATTATGGGGCCAAATGTGGATGAATACGCTTGCAAGGTGCATGTGTTTTCAGGTCTTGCTGGATAAATGAGCAACCTCCCTTTACAACTTGAGATTGTTCTAAGAAAAGTGATGATCTGATTTTATATTGTCACCTATTGCACAAAGAGACCTGCATTGTAGAGTATGATTCATTTACACAAAACAGGTACATAAAATGTAACATTAATTTCCCTTTGTAGCTGGTTTCACAAACTATGGGTCAGGGGCCAAAATGGGCCATGCTTCTACTTGTGGAAGGGTTCCTACATGATCAAATTAGAGTACGAGGGTAAGAGACTTGGATCATATACTGAAAAGGTTTACGTAGGCTCTGAGCTCATATGTTAGACCCAAACGATATCTTTAAATAAAAACACATATTGCTCAATGTTGAAACTGTGTGGTGAAAGATTGCACACCCACCACTGAGTAAACTGATTCTCATCACTACCTACTCTTTTTCCAACTGGGTCACAGGATAAAAATGTTCCTTTACCTGAGGCGTATTTGTTCACTGATCAAGAAAACCCACCATCAACAAGGCAAATTAATGATGAATGCATCTTCTCCCCCAAAAAATCAACCTACCATGCTATTGACTAGACTGTTTTTTTTTTTTTTTTTACTTACTTTGATAACCGTTAAACACGCAAGTTCTTTAGGTTTTTTAATCTCTATTTATGCCAGTTTCGGGCAGACAAAGAGAGTTTCTTCTCTACTTTATGGGGGAAGTTATAGAGTTCATTTCTCCTCTACCTCATGTAACAATGTAAATCAATGCAACTGTACCATTGGGCCATTTAAGCATAGGAAGACCTGTCTGTTTTTATGACAGCCCATAAACGACTGCACAGATACAGAGAAATGGCCAAGTTTTCATTGGGGGAGTATAAAGTTGGCTGTGGCTGTTACTATGTAAAGCCCAGTCTGGTCTAAAGTGCAAAAGTGACAGAAGTTCTATTTGCTGACAGCCAAGTTGGTTTTGGCAGGCCACCAGAGTCTGATAATCTAACATCTTTATCAAGGTAAAAAATTGATTTACTAATGTGGATTTATGTGTGGATTCACTAATGCCAGAATTATAAGCTCAGAGGTGATACAGGTGATGAGGATCGCTGGTCTTGAATGTCACGACTGCTCTTGGTGGCAATGTTCTGGACATGGATCAGGTTTAAGTCTAAAGTGAGGAAAAACAAAAAAAAAGTTACTAAAAAAAACATATCCAATGAAAAAGTTATATTTGTCTACTGCTAAAATTATTCTCCTACACTCTCCATACAGGAAACGTGCACTGGATGTAAAGTCAGTCACTCATCTTTTGTCTAGGGAAACGGTATGAAAATTAATATGAACTGTATGATTTTGAGCCACGCATTCCCACCAAACTACCTCAGGTAAACATTAAAAATAAGGTCAATTTTTTGGTAATACAAGTCTGTTATTAAGATTAAAATGTGATCAATCATAATAAAGGTAAAAGTGATGGAGGCCTTAATCGGACAACATCCAAGGGTTTATGTAGGGAAATGCATCACATCATCAGCAAATTAAATGACTTCAGCTGTACACATTCATTTTTCCTTTTGAACATTTCAAAAATCACATCGAAACCTTTTGGAAACTTTATGGAAACACGATAAGCAAACCGAAAACAGATAAAAAGCACAACATGTCCCCTTATCTTATTTTCCTGAGAACGGAAATTTGTACAATGTGAGAAATGTCAAATGATGACGCACACTTTCTTTTCTTGGTGAAACCCTTCTTTCATCTTCTACCCACAACTTTCTCTGGAAGCTAGTACCTAGCAGCAGAGGAAGCCTGCTGTTGGTTTGCCCGTTAACCAGGTTTAGAAGTTCTCACCTGTGGTCTTTTCTAACCTCCAGGTCCCCACATGCATGTTATGTATATGGGTCAATGGAAGCCTTACTCTCTGACAAACATCACTGATTAACCCCGACTGACACAGCAGAGTCAGAGCCAGCCGTCATCAGGCATAAAACCTTCCTTTATGCCCTTGGTACAACTGGCATTGCATCAGAGAGTCACAAAAAAGCATTAAAGTTAAATGTCCCTGGGAGCGAAGTGCTGGGTAAGCAAATTCTTAACAGAATGTCAATGGGGTGAAGAGGGGACTGTGAAAGAGAGAATAGAGCACAAGAGATAAAAAGAGAGAGAGAGAAAATTTATGTCATATATGATAACCTACTTTTATGTTTACAATTCCCAGGTCAGCACATATGCAGACACTTTGTATTGCATAATATTGTATTCTATTGTAGTCTTTTCTATTAGAAATCAAGAATTTGAATCATGTTGTAATTCCCTAAACACGCACACACCTCCATGTGCGCACACACGCACCCCCCCCCCCCCCACACACACACACACACACACACACACACACACACACACACAGTCCAGAAGCAGTGCTTTATCCAGACCAAACCAGTTCTGTGAGCTCTGAGATTTGGTTCCTCAGCAAGCGGGCACAAGAAGATAAAAAAAAAAATTGCATTAAGCTGGTTTTATGCACTAATACCTCCCAGTTGTGATGGGCAGCCATGGGGAAAAAGACTGTGACTATGCAAAAGCCTAAGTAGAGGCATTGAACTACAGGGTGTGGACAAAATAATGGAAACACTTATCAATATATAGCTAGCCTATAAGCTTCAGTCCTTCTTGCAATGCTGTCATACAAATCCTCAAGTGGGATATTAGATTCTTGAACTGTGTGCATTGACATTTTGGACTATTCACCAAGAAGCAAAGCCACCAGTTCTTTGAAGGAAGATATTGAAGGTGGAAATCTTCTTTGCAATCTGCACTCCACCACAGCTAAAAGTTCAGTGATGTTTAGATCTGATGATTGCAGAAGCCACAAACGGCATTTGATGCTGGTGTTTATGAACCCATTCATGAACTTGTTCAGCAGTGTGTATATGGGAATCTTGAGGGAACAGACATTATTTGGACTAACTTTATTCTTTTGGCTGTCCAACAGTACTTAATTGATTCAGTACTGTAAGTACTTGTAAAAATGACGCTTTTATAGAATATATAGTACTGTGCAAAAGTCTTAGGCACCCTAGATTTTTTATATAAATTTTGCCTTAGATGTTTGTGTTGCCTTTAAGGCATTTGTTTAACTTTCTCAAATTTCTTCTTTAAATAATTTGTCGGTACCTATTTCTAGTTGAAAATGAGAAGTGAATAACTACTTTACTGTTTAACAAACTCATTTGTAAAATTTATATTAGTTGTCCGTTCGTGTAATGCCACGACGTCACTTCCTGTTTAGCCCTTCCTGGTTCTGCAGAAAACTGAGACAGACATGAGCTGCGTTCGGAATGGTTCACTCATTCCCTCACTCACTATTCCCCATGTAGTGTTTATCATATAGTGAACTATATGGGCAACGACCGAACGAAATTTCGGACACTACAGTAAATATCATTGCATCAAAAAAATGTGCTGGATATTCGTGTGATGCACCGGGACGCGCCCAGCATCATGTAAACAAACCAAGCATCATGACAGCGACTCATGATTTTGACAAGTTTTGAACATTAAATTACAAATAAATTGTTGAAATTCTAATTATGTGCAAGTGTGGTTTTGTCAACTTTGGTGCTGTCTGCTAATGGCAGCAAGCTGTTTTGGTTTGGTAAACAAGCTTGTGAGCTAATGACTAGCACAAGCTTTCATATCACCTCCTGTATTGGTGGATAAAGTAGTTAGCTGACCTGTAATGATGATTCCTGCAGTTTTGCTGCTCTTGGTTCAAAACAGAGGCAACTTGAATGAGGTGTCTAATACGTCTTTTGTTGATTTGCCAACGCTGTCAACCGGTAAATAGACCAGTTTCTATTAGCTAACATGTTAGCTAGCTGCTTCTTCTTCTTCGGTAAGACACGATCACATTGCATTGTGGTATACAGGAGAAATTATAGGGTACAGTGTCTGTTCACTACAATTTGTTGTAGTTTAGAATGCTACTGTGCTCTGTTTACAGCTATGTACAATGTAATGTTTAGTTAAGAACACAGACACTGAATATTTTTGTATTTACAGTTTTCACCAGCATGTTAATGAGGAAGTGTGACAGAAAATGGTCAATCTTACTACGATTCTGTCTTCATTGGCTACGGTTTAACTTGGTGTTTAGTCAGAGTTTCGACACACTGCACGAGAACACTATAATGTTCATTTATTTGTTCTCTGCATTAGTGTGTCAGTAGACTGCTCTTTATAGTACATTTTTTGATATTTAGAAACTTTTCATTTCATCATTTTTGAATGCTTCTTCGCTTTATAGATTTGTGCCTAAGACTTTTGCACAGTACTATAAATATGCAAAAATACATTTAAAACTGAGCCACCAGGACCCCATTTACACCTGACATTAAAATGCGTCTTTAGCGATCGGACAGCATTCCGATCGCACTTATCCACATAAAAATCGAGGTGTCAATGCACCCAAAACACATTGGGGACGGATTAAAGTCCGATTGCTTAAACCACCTTGGAGGTGGTTTGAGACACACTGTGGCCGCAAGTTGATCAAGTGTAAATGGAAATGTTTCTTCTAATCACATACACAATCTCTATACTCCTCCCAAAAGTTACGTATGGTTAAAAACTAGACCTGCATTCAGGAAGAGGAATTTGCATATTGCGAGGGAAAGCACAAGCGGAGGGCAAGCGCATTTGTATCTGGCTGCGAAAGACGCATTTAAATATAATGTGGATACATTTTGCCTGTAACTTTTGTGTGAACTCTGCCGTGGCCATGCTCTCTGCCTGTGGGAATTGATTGACAAATGTTCAGTCCTGTCTTATTATCATATAGACACGTACACTGTTGACACACACATACAACCACTGGAGAAGTGAGTTTCAGCAATAGCCTCTCATGAACTTTGGGAAAGTTTTAAATCAATGCTTTCTCTGGGTTCAATGTATGGTCATGTCATAAGAAATGACCTCTGCACTGCATTTTAACTTCATGTGAAGTCCAAAGACACATACAGAATAAATGCTAAATATTGCATTAAAGCTGGTTTCTTGGTCTTTTTGGTTACCTTCTGATGAAATATCATTTAAGGCATGCAGACTACAGCATAAGCTCATCTTATTAGTGAGGTTTTTTTGACAATTATGTAAAAATATGACACATAATACACATAATAACACATATAAGTCATATACTTTGTCTATGTGAAGTTCTTGATTGTAAAATAATAGTGGCAAGATGATAGAAAAAAGTGGTCCTTCAGTCATGTCAAATAAGCCCTTTGATTGATTCATAGCAACTAATTAAAAAACAGTATTAATTTATTTTTCCTATAAAAATGTGTGTGCCTGGGGGGGTGTCCTGAGGATGAGTGGGCTAAGGCGCACACCATGTGACCGTCCTGGGTTCGAATCTGGTCCAAGACCTTTGTCGCATGTCATCCCTCTCTCTCTCTCTCGCAGTCTTTCTTGTCTCTATGTTGAACTGTCAAATAAAGGTGAAAATGACAAATAAAATAATCTTAAAAAAAGAAAAAGGTGTGTGCCTTCTGGAATTCCCCTTTTGGGGGAAAGAAGACAATTGTCTACATTGAAGAGTATTAGCGAGTTAGTGAGATGAATTGAGACCAAACCACATTGTTTAAACAAATTGAAAAACATGCTGAAAAGTTGCTGTGTTGTGGATTGCACCTCCAGCAAGTGCAAACCTCTGATCTCCGGTTCTCAGAAACGTCAGCTGTTAACTGCTACCTTGTGGTTTACGGCTGTTGAGTGGGTGGCTCCTTGGCCATGGAGTCATTCAAGATCTCTCATTCAAGTTAGCAGCACAGGTAAACAGGACTGCCTTCAAAACCAAAATAATGAAGCATTTACTTTCAGTAACCTGGTGATTGGATCAAGGTGTATTTGTCAGATATGTAATGTCTGGTCATTGATCCACTTTGAGGGAGGGAGCCTGATGAAGGCTGAACAATTGTCTTCATTTCTCCAGATATCGCACACGCTCAACTTCAGGCAGGGTCGCAGTCGCACAATGATCTAAAGACATATCTTTCCTAATTTACTTAATTTAGTGAACAAATACTTAAGTGGACTGATCAAACATTTGATGAAAACATGTAAAAACACAATGACACCTACAGTCCTCCACTTTAAGTAGCACACACCTAGCTGGCAAGCTTAACTTATTGTTTTATTCTTTTTTACTTTTTTATTTTGTCGTAACTGATTGTGTTTTGTTGTTGTATTGGATTAATTAGATAGCTTTTTGATCAGTCGTGTTTCTCCACTTGAGAGACTGATCTGAGCCTATTTGGGATTTCGGTGTGCAGCATTGCAGCTAGCCTGTCAGCTGTGTTTTAAGCGTTTCCACTAGCCTAGTGGTTAAAGGATATGGCCGGTGTTTTTTAATGCATTGCTTACCGTCAACAAATCCTGTGAAAATACAAAATCAACAATGCGTTTGCTCTACTCCCGTTACTTTCTGACTTCCCACGTACCGTTTTTAGCCTACAACACGGAAGTCATTGGCTCAAATTGTAAGCTAAAAACCTTGAAATACAGCTCACAAAGACAGTTTCAATTTTAAAAATCACTAACTGTTACCACGAAAAGTCAGGCTGTTGTAGTTATTACCAAATCAAATTCAAATGGGAACAAATTCTTCATTACGCCGGGGACTATTTTCGGTGCTACGGAACTACTTTCCTGAGATCGCAAACGTGTTTACAGCCGGCTTATTAAG
Organism: Centroberyx gerrardi; assembly: GCF_048128805.1. NCBI lineage: Eukaryota > Metazoa > Chordata > Actinopteri > Beryciformes > Berycidae > Centroberyx > Centroberyx gerrardi. The sequence goes on from NC_136008.1 coordinate 24,269,719, forward strand.
TTGTTTGAGGAAAAAGTCGGCTGGCCCGGTGCATCGTGATGATGAAATATGTTGCCCAGAGCAACGGCATGGCTCTTTGACGTGTTTTTAATCGTTTTTTTAATACAATGGAGTCCTATGGCTGCATTGGGCACCGGCTACATGGATGAGACTTGTTGGTAAAACAAAATCATTGCTGATTTTGTTATTTTCATAGGATTTCATGACGGTAAGCAACGCATTAAAAAACACCAGCCTTATCCTTTAAGCTTACCTGTGCGCTCCTCTCCAGTCGTGGCTTGTACACTTGAGAGCGAAACCGACAACTATGGTTACGATGGTCATCTCGTCCATCTCACAATGTGTGTTTGTGTTTGCAAGTGCAGTGGCTAATCTACGAGTGCTAAAAAATATTTTTTACCGGCAAATATTTTAGTTACAACTACATTACGCTAGCAAAACAGTTTTGGCAATGCTAACGAAACATTTTGGCTAACAGCCTACTATGATACTGAAAGACAGCTATCCTACCAGAGCGTACCAATGTATTAGAGCGGATCTATTCTTGACAATACATTGGGTTAATTATGTGCCTACCCTGATTATTCCTGGACTTAAAGTCGAGATGAAACGGCATTTCGAGAGTATCTAACTTCCGTATCGTGACGTATTTTCGAGTGAAACAGGAAAGACAGGCAGGACATAACGTTGGGAGGAATTTGATTTGAACGTTGAAAAGTGGGTGTGCTGTTGCTAGCTAGCTAACTAATGAATCTTAGCCTCTTAGCTCTGTGCGCTAAAAGTTGAAGATTGATTGATGGGTGGATGTCATGATATTATTGGTTGAAATTAGTTTCGGGCATGCTTACGTAAGCACACGGCATATTTTGTTTTACAGGAAGAAAACATGATTGAATTTTGATATAAGAATACAATGAAATTGATTTTTGGTATTTTTTTTGGCATATATTGTTAAATAGGTGCACAGTATGACCGGGGATGTGATCTAAAAGGGTTAAAAAGGCATTTTTCATTTCATCTCGTCTTTAAGTAACTTAAATTACAGTTGATGCTGCACACCTAGCTAGGTGCTGTGGGACTGGACAGCATCTGGACTTGTCTATTTGTTCACCTACAAACATGTAGAGTGAGGCAGTCCTCCTCCTGTTTTGGTTGAGGCCGCTCCTTTGTACCATAAGTCAATCATGCATGTTTCGTGGGGAATCGTACCCAGGTAGACATAGAATAAACACTTAGAAAATAACACATAGAATAGACCAATTTCCACTATGATGGTCTCATTTCTCTATGTTATGCTACCAAAATTAATTTGAGAGTGATATATTTAGGTAAATATAGGGGCTTTAATAAATACATTAGGTAGTCCATTAGGTAGTTTTTGTATCATTACTGCAATCAAAAATACGTGAGTAACAGCTTTCCTGAAAGATTGTAATGCACTTTGAAACATTTGCAGCATTAATTTGCAGTAAAAGTAAAATTTGCATTCAAAGGATTGCCAAGAATTGCAAATTGAATAATCTTCACTGTGATAAAATGGTGCAAATTTTTTTTACATGTCAGTCCTTGACATTTCTCAAAAGAATATGCAGGATTTTCAGCAACAAAAGAGTATATGTCAAAATTGCAAACCCTTTCAATGTGTGGTGAATAGTTGGTTTTGCAAAAAAGTGATCTTAAAATGACTTCTAGGGGTTCCACTGAGGACTAATGTGTTTTTAGACGCTCCATGGATGTCGAACAATGACATTGTTCCGTAAGTCAATCTTTGGATTTACCTGCCTGTGATACTCACCCTGGCTTTAGATATTTTGCAAATCCATTGAAAATAGTTTTTCAGCTGACTTTTGACAATAACCTTTGTGCAATATAATAAGAAGGGCAACAGCGATTTGCATTAAGCATGCATGCACAGACGTAGTAACACTTATACAGAGTAACTTGTACATCTACAGAGAGACAAATGCATTTGTTTGCCAAATGCCAGCATTGGTAAATACGATCCTAATATCCCATCCCTCATAGTGATGCTGGTCCCTTTGGAAAGCTGTGTGTGTGCGTGCATGTGTGTGTGTGTGTGTGTGCATGTGTGCATGCCTGCATGCTTATTTGCTGTGTGTTTGTGTCTGTGTTTGTGTGTGCTTCTGTACAGTAGCTCCTTCCAGAAACGTTGGCATGCAGGCCCATACAGGGTTTTTCCACGTCTTGCTGGAGGCATGCTGAGGCAGAGGATTTGCAAGAATTGGAGGAGAGGTGAAAGAACGGCTCTGCAACAACTGAAGCAGTGACTAACATCCAGTAAAATGACTGTCTAGTGTGTGTGTGTGTGTATGTGCACGTGCATGTGTGCGTCTGTTTGTGTCTGTTTATGCGGTATGTAAATGTACGTGAGTATTGGTCTACAGCTTCTGGGAACTGGTGCAAACTACTTCAGTGACTGATGGTCTGTGTACGTTTATATCCAGAGAGCAGACCCCTCTTCAGTTTTCTTGGACACAGGCCTTTGCAGTCACAGTTGGAAGAATGTCCCATTATTTGTCAATGTGGCCATTATCTCCAAACCCCTCTGTCCCACTATCTGCCTGAAGTAGAGAAAATCACAACACATTGACGATTATTTGATTGTATTCTGGTTTTTTTTCACTTATCTGAACCTGAATTTGTACGTATACAGTTGCATATACACTATTAATACTAACTGTATTATTCAATATTTTTCCTGTTTCAAAGTACACCTATATAGACTATTGCGTGTTGACTTATTTTGTTGTTAAATGACTAAATAAGTTAAAAATGATGAAAATTATAGAGGATTGTTTTCATTATTATTATTATTATTGTTACTAAAAATTGTACACCTACTTTTGAAACATACTGTATAAAGTGATACATCGGAGACAAATTACGAATCACATAGTAAATGTCTGTGATTTTTCTGCTCAGTCTTGAACAGCTTGCACATACCCGGTATGCATGTATATCTGCATGTGTTTCTATTGCAGTGTTTACATCTACATCTATATATCTGTACACCTGTGTATTCGTCTATCGATCCTGTCTGTGTGTCAGACCGGACAGCGTCTCAAATTGATCTCCTCCATCCTATTTCTCTTGTGTAAGCACTTTTGTGTCTTATTGACCTCAAAATCACCCTATCGCAATCTCCCAACCTGATATCTGAACAAGAACAAACCTGTGTTCGGGGGCTGGGACCCCAATCATAAGAAATCATTTTGCAGATTAGCTGAATACAGTGTTGTATTGTCATTGTAACTGTACACATCTTCATTCTTATATAACTGCAAAAAGTGAAAAAAGATCTCAGGCTCTTTCTTGTATCTATCCTGAATTTGTAGAACACAATTTACAAATCTTTTTTTTTTTCATGGATTGAAATAACATTGCATTGCATCTGCCATCATAAAAGTGAGGAAATTTGGAAATAACACTCTCAAAGCAGCTCTCGCAAATACGATTAGTGTTTCAGCAGCACGGGGTGTTCAGATGTTCTGGCCCCTTCTGAGATGTTTTGTTTGTCAAACCTAATCCTAATAACCAGAGATAGAAGAAACAGACAACTCTGTGATTCTGTTTGAGCATTAGTGGAAAGGAGATAAGACCTGAATAGCCAACACTGGAAATTGATCATGTATGAATAGTCAACACAGAAATCACTTGATTAAATCTTGAGATTGCGGCTTGACCCTGAGACTAGGCCTGATAGAGCGGAGACTGTTGAGATAGAGGCCTCCGTTGACAGAGAGAGGGAGAGACAGAGAGAGGGAGAGACAGAGAGAGAGATGTGTGAGACAGAGAGCAGCCAGGTACCGGTATGAAAAGGCAAACAGACAGACAGGCCCTTATCTCTCTGGCAGGCCACCTCACACTGAGCCACTGCCCTGACACAGTAACTCTCTGAACCAGGGACAGGGACGGCAGAGCAGGTCAAGTTAATATGTCACCAACTTTGGCTTTCCAGCACCGTTGTGAAATCCTCGTGTGAATACGTGCCGTGGAGAAAGGGAGGGTTTCTGGACAAAGGGGCTTATCTCAGCGATCGGGCCGCTGGTATAAAAGGCCGGCGATGGCAGAGACTCAGAGTGGACATGCTGCTGCAGCACTGAGCCTCCAAACCATCCACTTTCACCTCCTCCTCCAGTTTGCCACCAGCAAACGCTTCATCCGGTTTCAACCAACCATGGGAGTTGCCTACAGTGTTGGAGAGTAAGTGAGGAATGAATGAAGGAATGAACAAGACAACTGAGAAGATTGTGGGACTGGATTGTGAATGTGGAGACCGCCATGTTGTAAAGATCTAGGGCAAAACCAGAATCAGCAGAATTTTGATTTTGCTTGTTTCAACTGGTTTAAAACATTAAGCAAAAAAAAAACAATGTTAAGCAATAAAATGCATGCTTATAATTGGATTGCTCCAAGAGAACATTTAATTATGATACAGGAGTTTGAATACAGTCCTCTAAATTTGTGTCACACTGAGACCAAATCAGCTCAGTTCCATAGTCAATAGCCTAAACCTTTTTCAAAATTGCAACTCAGATGGCAATTCTTAATATTCTAATATGTGCAAAGGAAACAGGAGAAGGATTTTACTTATTTGGGCATTGGGGATTTCTATGGTGGAGGGGGGTAGGGGGCTGTGTGTGTGTGTGTGTGTGTGAGAGAGAGAGAGAGAGAGATACAGAGAGAGAGCGAGAGGGAGAGAGGAAAGGAGAGACTGGAAATTCCAGACTTTCAGGAAAAGTTCCACAATCTCCTCTTGGATTTCCCAGAAGAACAATGCTTTATTTTGGAATGACAGAATTATGAAGTACAACAATAATCACTTCTAGCTGCCATGTGTTCATGCACGATTTGGAATTTCCTTCATTTGTACACAAACCGTGCCTCACTTTCCCGCTCTTCACGTCAGGGCTCGTCTCTTCGGTAGCCTGATATGGTTTCAAATTGGCATTTGTTCAAACATTAATTTGTTTTCATTCTCATGGGAGAAATAGGTTGGGCCAACTGTCTTTAGAAAACAGGAACAAAGCGCAACTGCAACTGAAGTAAATGTTTAGCCAAAGCTTTATTTACTGTATGTTCAGGAAAGTTGACCTAGCTTTACATGAATGCAAAATTGAAATCTTATCGTATCTTTATGTCAATATAACTTCATATTGATGAATCAGTAGCAGGGTTTGGTGGTGGCAGCAGTAGTGATAGTGGGGATGTGGCACATGAAGGTTTGCTGTCCTTCCCACATTAAAATGTTCTTTTTTAGCCATGGCAGACCCCAAAAATTAACATTCTCATCTGTTTTCATGCGACAGCGCCTTAAGATCTGCATGCAGAATAAATAACTAATGCGCTCTGTCCCTTCGCCTCCGCAGGGTCGACCACCTCTACACCTTCTTCGTCCAGTGGTCGCCGGACATCTACACCAAAGACAACAAGAAGCACCGCCGGCCCCGCTACCTCATCAGGGAGAAGCACCAGAACCGCTACCTGGTAGTGGAGAAGGACAAGGTGGCTGCGATCAACAAGCTGCTCAAAAACCCTGACAACCCCACTGCCAACAACTGGGAGGTGAGGACTGCATGAACACACACACACACACACACATCTATAGCCTTTCAGCTGCGGGGTCTCTTCAGGTCAAGTCCGTATGCCTTTTATGTATCGGTTTGTAGATATTGAGAGGTAAACTCATAAAGTATCTCTGACTTAATCGGAGCAGCAGCATGCTTGGCAGTTCTCCCGGAGGTTGTGGGAAATCCTGCCCTCTCTATATATGGACATACTTCCCCTATCTCACCCCAACAGCCCGGCACGGCGCCTCGTTTTCCTGTTTAGAGAGAAAAGAAACCGTTCAACAACCGCAGAGGCGACCAATGGGATTTCACTCTCGTCCCCGACCAATGGCATTTCAGGGGTGGAAAGTGAAAGTTTGTTCGAAGGCATTAAAAGGGGTGTATGCTGGCCAGTTCAGTGAACAGACATGTGGTACACCAGAGCAAAGCGCTTGAGAGAAAAACCTGGAGCTATGAGGCAGCTGCCCGAGAATATCAGGGTGCTTTATTTTGCCAGTCAGTGTGTGGAGCCATATGTTGAGGTAGGAATGCTCTCTGTGAATCTGTACTGAATCACACTGTGTTGCATGGAATTGTATTAGGGGATGTATTTATGGGGTAAGTAACAAAATATCTGATCTAATGTCTTGGATGAAAACATGCAAGTGTGCTTTGTCATCCATCCATCCATTCATCAAATTATGAATTTATTTATGATGATGCTGGTTTCAGCTTGCCACTCACTGGTTCTGTAGATTTCGCGTACTAGACACAGATTGTAAATGAGTCACCCAGCCACAGCATCCTGTATGTACAGTAAAGTCCAATGGAATTCAGGTTATTTGTGAATCGAATGCGAAACTGAACATGTTAATGTAAGGTTTCTAACAGACTGTGTTGTGTGTCGTGCCCTCTTGCAGATCATCAAGGTGAAGGACTCCAAGCGGCGTCAGAGTCTGTGCAGCTCAGAGGACTCTGAGGCGGAGGAGCCCGAGGACCAGGAGGAAGTTGAGGATGTTCTTCCCGTCCTCACCCACCACAGCCAACTGCTGGATGACCAACACCTAGAGAACGTGAGTTCCCACTGCAAAGGCATTTTGAATTTTGAATCAGTCTAGGTGGGCAGGTTTCGCAATAAGTACAGCAAAAGGTTTTTCTTCTTTTTTTTTTCGTGATATCATCCGCATTGACTTTGTCCCCTTTGCCCTTTGCTTGCTATTATTTATACTAAAAGCAACTTATCCTCCAATGGCTTATAAAGTTGCCTGTGTATCTTCACCACATATATTGAAGACAGCTAATGAATATCACTTTAAAAAGAAAATTGCATGAATATATATGAAAATTAACCAATTACCCAATGTGGTGTTTTGATGAATCGTAATAATCACTGTTATATCTATCATTTTCTGATTTTTTTGATGTATTTCTTCAATACCAACAGCTTGCCTCTCATATGCCAGCAAGGACCCAAGGCTATCCATGGCAGCTAGTCTACAGCACTGCGATCCACGGGACCAGCCTGAAGACACTGTACAGGAATATGGCCGGTCTGGAAAGCCCAGTGCTGCTGGTCATCAAGGACACGCACAACAAGGTTTGCATCTGAAGCCCTCTCCCTCTCTCTCTCCAAGCCATTCCAATATAAATACTGCAGTCAAACTGATACCCTCATGAAGAGTATGCCAGTGGGACTCCAGGTACTGACCGGGTGTCTCTGTCTCTCAGGTGTTCGGAGCTTTTTCCTCCGATCCATTCAGAGTCAGCAACTACTGCTACGGCACAGGGGAAACCTTCCTGTACAGCTTCGGCCCCGACTTCAAGGTGAGAATGAGACGGAGCCTTCTTTCTTAACCTCTGGATACAAACCGATGTCGAGCTACAAGTCTGAGAGCTTTTCATTAGCGCAGGACCAGGGATGAGACCCACTTTCTGATCTGCAGACCCAGTTTAAGAACCGTTAGAGAAGAACAGTCTAGATAGGAGGTTCATAGAAACCTTGAGACTGAACAGAACCTCAGCAAAATAAAACGACTTTAGGCAAACACTGAAAAACTCTCTTTGGTCCTCCATCATTGACATAGAGTATGAACAATTATCAATAATCAGTTATTATGGTTGTTTTGAAATGTCTTCACTTAGTATTTAAATGCAGTATATTTGAGCTGTGTGTGATGAGTTTCAGTACAATTTTCTTATGTCTTATATTTTGTTGTTTACCCAGGCGTACAGGTGGAGTGGGGAGAACTCCTACTTTGTGAGGGGCCACTTGGAATCCCTGCAGATTGGCGGAGGAGGGTACGTTATATGGTTATTGCCTTCTCCAATAAAATGTACACATGCTCACAGAAAGAAAAAAACAGTAGCATCCTTACCTATCTATGCCGTAAAACGATAAAGCCTAAAGCCATAAAATGATTACTTTCCTTCTAAGAAACCCTCCAGATACCGTAGATTACAACACCATTTATCTAACGAGAACATTTTACTGGGATTGGACTGTAAAGTGCTGTTTTGTTCTCGGCCTGCAGGGGGGGCTTCGGTCTGTGGCTGGACGCCGACCTGTACCGCGGTTCCAGCATTGCGTGTTCCACCTTCCACAACGCGCCTCTCTCCACGCAGCAAGACTTCATCGTACAAGACCTCGAGGTGTGGACCGTGCAGAACTGAAGGAGACCGACCGAACGGATGAGAGAAAAGCGTCCCGTCTGGAGTTGCAGGACTTCAGGGCTTCGAAGGCTTGCATGTGGCCTAGACTGGTTTAGCCCGTTTGACCTGTTAGAGCTGTCAACTGTGCACAGTTTGGCCTACACAGACAAGTGCTAAGGTGCAGGGTCCTGCTGTATGCTGCTGTAAACTACCTGCTATTCACCGGTAGCCCTGCACTAAGCCCAGTGAGTATCTGGCCTCAAAGCTTTAAGCCCTCCATCCCGTCCCCTTGGGTGTGGAGAGCGTTATAATGCAAAGTCCATATTCATGTTTTTATTTGGTTTCATGGGCCCAAGGTTCATGAAACATACCAAGCACATAAAGGGCCATACAAAACTAAATAGAAAATAGAAAAATGGAGTTCAAACACTGTAACATGATAGGATTCCAAATGGCCTATCTATACTCTAATTGTAGTTTTTGAGTCTTGTCTTCTGACGTGATTTGGATGTTTTGTATTTGAAAGCGACAGCTTGCAGGCGACGACCTGACCGCTGGGGTTCAGAAATAAAAGAAGTGATTTGCACTATACATAAGATATTCTCTGTGATGTGTACAGTTTGTGGAGATGGGGACCCCCAGCTGTTAACTGTCACCTCTGTTTTCTGACACTGAGACATCTGCCTGCCTATTTCCATAGATGGGTAGATATTGTTAGGGTGATTTTACCTTCCACTGTAAATGTATATTTCCTCTTTTTCTAAGTTGAAAGAAAAGACTAAAAATGGAAACGGTTCAGTTGCTTTTTTTTCCAGTGTTTGTTCACCTTCTATTAAATCTGTTTTACTATTTAAAGTTATTTTTAAGAAAATTAATCCAGGAAAGCAACCGTTTTACTCCTGTTTGTTTGTCTGTGTTTGGTTTACTTTTCTCTGTATGTGTGCGTCTGAATATCTGCCAGGCAGTGCTGGCGCTGCCGATACCGTTTTGTGGGTGAAAGCTTATTAAAACTTTGTGTTTTCCTGGTGACAGTCTGAGTGACACATTCATATTTTTTCTGAATGAGTAATCATGAATTAACTGATGACATTTTAAGCAGCATCACCCTTTTCCATTGAAGAAGATGATTGGGTAACCCTTTAAATTACAGGCCGTTAATTACGCAGTAATGACTGGAAATAACTAAGTAATATCCAAGTAAAATAGATGTAATAACTAGTAATAGCATTACAATGACTGGTAATTACTGAGTAATATTCAAGTAAAAAAGACGCTTTAGGCAATAATGGTATACAACACTGACAGACTGCTCATTGCCTATTATTTCCCTAGTAATTACTGGTAATGGTAATATGTCGTCTGGTAATTACTGAGTAATATACAGGCCAGAACAGGGCTTTTTACCAGTAGTTGTATTATAATGACTCGTTGTTATTAAGTAGTAAATTGTATGTGTACATGGTAACATCTTATAAATTTCACCCCAATTTCCTCCCCATGGCCTGTAAAATGTAGCGGCCGCTGTTTCCATGCTATAGCTGAGTAGTTTTCCAACAATATAATAACATCTTTGACATTTCTGCAGAATTACCTTACCATGGCCTGTAAAATGTAGTGGCCGCTGTTTCCATGATATAGGCGAGTAGTTTCAGAATTAGAAATAGTAACGTCTTTGTAGTTTCCACAACATTACCTTACCATCAGGGCCGGTTTTAGCCTGCTATATTAGGGTGGGCTGGTAGAAATAATAGGTGGGCAACTTGGGCGGTAGGTAGCCCAGAGGTTAGAGAAGCAGACTAGTAGTCCGAAGGTTGCCGGTTCGAATCCCTGGCCCGATGGCACAAAAATCTGGCAAAATGACAGCTGGCCACCGGAGGGTTGTCAGAGTCAAGATCAGATGCAAGCTCCTGCCATTGTGCCCTCAGGCCTCTCCAGTTTATGGCTGTGTGTTTGTGTTTGGATGGGTTAAATGCAGAAGAATAATTTCCCCATGGGGATTAATAAAGTAGTATTCTATTCTATTTTATTCTATTCTAATTTATAAAGAACAATTTGAAGCAGGGAAATTGGGAGGTAGTGAAGCAGCATTTCTAAGTTTGCTGCTACCCTATGATTTGAGTCAGTGGAGGGCAGATTGATTTACCCTAAAATAAAAAAATTCCTTCATCCAGATTTTAACATAATCAACTCCACAACATTTATTAGTTAGTTCTCAAAGTATTACTTTGTTCTCAAATAAAATTAAAACCTAATCCAGTGAGACTTCTCACCATAGCCAATATTTACAAAACTAGAAAGTAGTCTTATTCAAACTCAAACTGAAAAGTGACAAAGAAAACAACTAAATCAACTAACTCAAGCCTATACTCAAACTTCAATGTAACTACGTGTATATATATAATCCAACAGGTCAAAATCAGAACATTTTATAAAACCTTTTTTTCTCTTTTTTTCCACTTTGTTAGGTACCTTCAACAGCAACCTGAAAATCCATATGTACAGTATATCAGTCATATATCCATTTCTTTATTTCTTTTTATCTATCTATCTATCTATCTATCTATCTAACTATTCTCTGCTGCTGGGGGCGGGACTTTGGGTAGGGGTCTGGCAGACACAGATCATTCTCCTCAGTCTGTCCTCCCTTCATCGAATAAATTTGAGTTGATGCAAATGGACTGCTGATGGAAATTCGCTAGTAGCTAAATCTGGTGCAAAGCATCTCCTCTCTCTGATATTACTGTTTTTGTACATGATCCCTTACTTATATTACTTATACATATATTATTATTTTATTTCATTTATTTATTTCATTATCTATTTTATTCTATTAACTAATATTGTTATTCACATTATTTTTTGTTAATTTCATTCCTTAACATTGTCTTTCATAATCGTAATTGTGCTTTGGCAACACATGTCAAATGTCATGCCAATAAAGCCATTTGAAGCAATTGAATTGAATTGAACTGAGAGAGAGAGAGAGAGAGAGAGACAGCAGCGGTGGTTGAGCGAGCTAGAGAGTGAATGAAGAGAGGGAGCGGTGGTAGCGAGAAAGCCGGTGAATCAGAGAAATAAAACGTTAGTTTCGGATTGTTTCACAGCGGTTACGATCTAAAGCACAAATAAACACGCCCACACCCCCGCACAACCCTGCGGGAAGTGCCGCAATGCCTGATTTGGTGTGAATAGGCCACTCTGTGCAGCGGACGGGTCTGCTTCCGAGCTCCGTGTGTTTGTGCCTGAACACGACGAGAAGTTGGGGTGGGCAGTGGGCGACTTTGGGGGCGGGCTGTAGGCTGCCCACCCAATCAGAAGTTAGAAACGGTACTGGTATTTTCTGTGCTATTTTTCCATTGGCTGAACAAAAAAAACAAAACATTCTTAACTTTTGATTGGGTGGGCAAGACGCACGTTTGGGTGGGCTGAGCCCACCCCTGCCCATAGCTACCGCCGGCCTTGCTTACCATGGCCTGTAAAATGTAGCGGCCGCTGTTTCCATGGGATAGTCGAATAGTTTCAGATGAAGACATGGTAACTGCTTAGAAAGTTCACCGTAATTTCCTCCGCATGGCCTGTAAAGTGTAGTGGGCGCTGTTCCCAAATAACAAATCAATACATGGTAACTACTAGGATATTTCACCATAATTACTTTACCGTGGCCTGTAAAGTGTAGTGGGCACTGTTTCCACAATATAGCCGAGTAATTTCTGAATAATAGTAACATCTTTGCGATGGCATTGGCATTTGTACATTTTGCATCAATTAGTTCGTGTCTTTGACCCCCACTTCTCCTATTACACCACAGTAGGTATTTCAGCAGGTACTACAATAAAAAAACTTTATTTATATTGTACTTTTTAAAAAAAAACATTACAAAGTGTTTGAACAACGTTCAATTAAAATAAGGAATAGATACATTAACGAACAGAAAAGGTAAATAGTGGTAGGTACTATAGTGTGTACTGTAGTAATTAGTGTTGTAGCTCCTCTCATTGAGAATAATGGCTGTATTTACTATAGGCAAAGTCACTGTGCTACAATAGCATAAATTAACTCCAGTTAATTTATGCTATAGTATAGGCAATGAGCAGTCTGTCAGTGTTGTATACCATTATTGCCTAAAAATAACCACTAGTCATTACAATACAATTACTGGTAAAAAGCGTCTTTTTTACTTAATGTATATTACTCAGTAATTACCAGTCATTGTAATGCTGTTACTAGTTATTACATCTATTTTACTTGGATATTTCTTAGTTATTTCCAGTCATTACTGCGTAATTAACGGCCTGTAATTTAAAGGGTTACCTGATTGTTTTTTTCATGTCTACCAGAAACAGAATAGGAATAGACTATAATTCCAAAATGTCAGATTTGTTTGACCTTTAGCTAAACATCGATGTTTGATGCATCGCAGGGACTAGGGGGCTGAGAGTAGAGCAGAAGGCCAGTACACACACACAAGAATATATTTGCATGAATAGAGCAATTACAAGTAATTTTCCTATTTTAGTATCCACACACACAGAGGTAGCCATCATATAGGTCACCTCTTTTGTATTTAAATGTAAATTAGCAGTAGACATATTGTATTAGCGCAAACCTCCTGTCTCTCAGACAGCAGGTTGCTGCACCTTCTCTTGCAGCTTCTGGCAAGTGAACAATAGACTGTTTGGATTAATCCCCTCCTAACAAAGAAGCTACAGCTCAGCTACAGATCAGCACACATTTGCAGTGCCACAAGCTTACAGGGAAAGTTGGACTTGCTCACAGTGCAACAGCAGTCAGGAGGACTGATGGCCCCTAATCAGGTTTAGGTTTAGTGTCTTGCTCAAGAGGACAAGTCAACATGCACTACCTCTACTTCTACCACCAACCTGATCAGCTGAATTGAGTTACAAAAGAATAAATGGATGAGAAGGTAGTTCTCTTCCTGTCATACTATAGGCAAATCCACTAGATAAAACATACACATCTACATTCAATGTACAGTAGTCTTTTCATGAAGTACACTGATGAGGTGAATCCAGGTAAAAGCCATCCCTTATTGATTTCCCTTTTACCAATCACAAAGGAGGAGATGTAGATAAAGAGAAGCAGATGAGTTAGAGAGATGTGGATTGTGTAAAAGGGGCTGCAACTCAATATCAGGAAGATGTGCCTAATACTTTACATCTGTTTTGAGACATTTGGTAGGTCACCTGGTGTGAATGAATTGCACAGTATGCTGGAGCCATAGAGATAATGCAGAAATGTCGCCCTCTGGTGTCCGTTGTTCCTTACAGCCAATCCTCATCGACAATCTCTTGGTTTCCCCCTTGAACTCGATGAGCTCTTGCATCGACTGTGTCGGTCTTAATTTTGACAATTCACACCACAACAATGGCAGGAGTCGAGGCTACACAACCTGTCCAAGTCGATGTTTCTAAAACAAACGCCGTTCCAGATGAAGGATATGACAAGAAATGTATTTTCTGCAAGATTGTGAACAAAGAAATGGGCACGGAGCTCCTTCATTGTGTGAGAATATTGTAATAATAAACAATAACATTGAGCACTAAGCTAGCTAGCTAACGTTAGCCTGCTGCTAGAGAATAGTCATCCAAATTGTGGTGACCTCTAACGTTACTGAGTGAAACAACACTTAAATTAAACTGCAAAACTGCTATAGAAGTACTGATAAAGAGCTAAAGAGAAGAGGAGCTGTGTACATTTCTGTTTTATATTCACAGTAATTGTTTGTGTCACCTGTTGTAGCACCTTTACCCTTCCAGACTGAACTGGAGGTGACTTTAAATGTTTTATCTTCATCACAGGACGAGGAGATCTCGTGTTTCAGAGACATCAAACCTGGAGCGCTGCACCATTACCTGGTGGTCCCAACCAAGCATGTTGGGAACTGCAAATCCCTCAGTAAAGAACATGTGCCTCTGGGTAGGGCTTCATCAACACACTTGATGACTGATGCTTGTGGAAACAGTTGCATTTTGAAATTGGTTTTGGGCTACCACATGTTGCTGTCTTTAATTGCTGTGAAGTGGAGAATCAGAAAGTACTGACACTACAGTCATAGTAGAGTTACAAAAATCAAAGATAATTTTTCTGTTAATGCATTGAAAACCCATCGTATTTACAACTGGATTATGTTAAATTTTAATTGTAATGAGTAAAGTCAACCTTGGGCACTCTACATTCTGTGTTAAAAAGTCTTTATCGTATTAGTTACTGGCATATGTTTAAAAAAGGAACTTGTGTTTTTGTTTTGATCCCCAGTGGAGCGGATGGTGGAGACAGGGAAGGAGATCCTGCAGAAAAACAATGTCACAGATCTCAGCGATGTCAGGTGGGCTATTGGTGCACCTACCTTACTGCTTCACTTTAGTCTTGAAAAGAAAAAACCTGTAAAGCTAAAATGTTATTTCCATAACCCTCAACAATTAAGCTAAGATTTGTGAAAATGAACACATCTTTCCTCAAGTTTGAAACACAAGACAGCAAAGACTAATCCGTCATGTCAACAAGCAGCACTTCAGATGACAGTGGATACACGACTCATTTTGCAGCCAGGATTCACAGGGGTATTTTCTTGGCCAGCCATTGTGTTGATTTGACCTCAACTGGGAGACTGGACCATCTTGTGTAATCATGAGTAAACATCTTTGCTGTAGAGCCTCCTAACTGCATCGTACCTTAAACCAGTGAGCCTGTGTGGAATGAAGCCTTTTCCTTTGTCTGCAGGTTTGGCTTCCATTGGCCGCCATTCTGTTCTGTCAACCACCTCCACCTCCATGTCCTGGCACCTGTCAGTCAAATGGGCTTCATGTCCCGCGTCTTCTACAGACTCAACTCCTATTGGTTCGTCACGGTAAGCGCCCCCCTTGATAGTTTGGTCATTATTTGTTCCAGTACTAAAAATGTTCTTGTACATGATTTGCGAATGTCTATTGCAGATGTCTATTAGAATATTGTTTCACAGGCTGAACAGTAAGTCAGAAGCTAAACTAATGCAGAAGTTAACTCTCAAAGACTTGCCATATAATAAAACGACCATCAGAGAACACAGTTTTTACCATCAAGTGTTAAATCCTTGCTGTTACAGTGTTTTAGAGCGTGATGACACCTACAGTTTGTATTTTTGGTCTGAGCCGTAGTGAAAAAGTCCCTGTAACTTGAGCTAAGCATGATGAACTCTGTGTTCTTTGCTGTAATTTACCTTCTCCGGTTTTCATACCTTTCAAGGAGTTGCGAAATTTGCTCCTCTATATATACTGAGGATGCATTTCACCTCATCGTGACCCCAAGTTTTCCCTTTGGGTAATTTTAGAATCTTTCAAAGCATGAGTATCTGCTTCCTATCAGATGTCAACATCTGTTTTCTTATACCCATAAAACACTGCATTGTGGGTTTGTTTCCTGTAACTCAGGTTTGTGTCAGTTATTGAACCACATGATAGTTTGCTTGAGAAGGAAGAAGGACCCGCATTTTCTGGCACTCTCTGTGTGTGCAGTTATTTAACAGAAAACCAAACTTAAGTAATACATGCTTAGATTTTGAATAAACTGCTCCAAACATGATTGGTGTAAATGTGCCCTTAGAGGAGGGTACAGAACACAGACCTGACCTGCAGAGTAGTATTCAGTACATAAACAGTGTTATGTTTTTTGATTATTACTAAGTCAGATAAGCTTAATGTTATAGGCTTCATGAAAGGTGGGAGAGTGAATCAGATTTTGAAGCCATGTCGTTATTAGATGGCATGCACCTTACCCTCTGAGCCACCCTGTGATGACGGTCTAATCAATAGGAGCCTGCTCAATATTAGCTGCCACATCACATTTCAACTAATCCACAATTTGGAACCTGTAGCGATTGATTAAATGTTATTCCATACCATAGATCTAATTCCTGTTCTGTCCATGTCTGTCAATCTTTTGCAGGCAGAGCAGTTGATTCAACTCCTCAACTCTAAAGGAGAGACCAATTGATCACTTGGTTTGGCTCCAGTGGCTTCTTGGATTTCTTGAACGTTATGAGGTGCCTAAAAAAAAAAAAACATGGCTCCATCTCCTTCCAAATGCTGTGTTGGATAGTAAACTACACTCACTGCCTGTGTGGCAGCTCATGACAGTATTTTAAACTGGTGACAAGTTTGTAATCAAAAAACACTTTGGTTTTTGATGGTAAGTAAGACACTTAATTTTATTTTGACAGTTGGAGTGAGATGAATTAAATCTCCATTAATTCATGGCACTGAAAAAAACATGGGTTAAATGGAACTATTATACTTTATGGACCAAAAGGTATATCTCTCAGCTGTTTTAATCACAAGAGAAACAAATGTATGATGGGCATTCTTCCTGAGTGATAAATTTGCACTGAATGGAAAGGTGTGCTGAGTGGAACAGTGTCTTTTACTGAGATGCCTAGTATAGTTTAGCATCTGCATCATTTCATTTCCAAGAACCCCCATATTACCCCCTAGCTGGAAGATGCAGGACTGCTTCGGTGCTTTGCAGATCAGATGTTTTACGCATGGAAGAAATGATGTGATTTTAAATATGATTCAAACGTTGATCATCATATATGAGAAACCTGCCTATGTAATGATTACCAGAGCTATGTTGAGCTACCTCTTAACTTGTGACACGATGGACATTTTGAGGCCTACGTAGACATGAGTCAACACACTAACATCTTCATCAACTATTTACGAGGCTCCTTCACAGTGAAAGCAACTCTGTCATCCTGACATTGAAAGTAAAGTATGCTTAATGATCTCAACAAGCACTATTATACACTGAGATATTTGATAACATGTAATGTCGAACAGTCAATGGAGTGATGTAATATAGACTGATTGGTTGGTGCATGAAGTGAAAATAACACTTATGCTATGTATTAATGTGATGTAAGCAAGTCATATGTACTGTATGAAAGTGTGCAATTATTAAGAAAGATAACTTGGAATAAATTATACTGCTGCTGCCAAGTGTCTGTTACCAGTGTTGTGAGTGTAAAGTTCTAATAATGGTATCAGTTTACGCTCCTCTCATTCATTAGTTTAACTACACCAGTCAATGATAGTGCTTCCACTTCAGAAAGCAACTAACACAACAATAACAAAACATAATGGTGTTTCATTTTTTTATTTTGTCAAGCATAAAAGAAACAAGAGTGCATTATAGCCCAAAAAGGCCTTGCTGATTTATCAATGTGCTGTTAATGTGACATTAAGTATTAACTATATCTGTGTTCTATAGGCTCTGGAAAAACAAACAAACAAAAAAGATGTATATTATTTTGCATGGCCATCACGTCCATTAGCAGCTGCAGATTTTATGGCATTTATCAAAGTCGATGCATAGTTTTTCATTACTAATGTCTCACTCCCTTAAAGCAGCATCTTGTACATCTCGCCCGGTTTACCTACGGTGAACCAAGTGTGAATGCGTACGTAGCGAGGCCGCCTAATTTACAAAGCACACTTGTCGTAAGAAATACATGCCCTACCGCCCCCGGGCCAGCAGGATCAAGTTCATCCTATAGCACCATATTGTCTGTCACAGGCAGCCTCATGTTCTCTTTGGCTTGGGCCCAGTCTCATTAACCACTCTGACTTCATTTCAGCTGTCTACTTGTCCACTTTCCCCACACGAAAGAGCTGGAGGAGGAAATATGGTGAAACGGATACATTCAGCACGTCTTGATAATGGGGACAGGGATGGGGATAGAGTCTTCTGTTAATTAAACCCCACTGTTACTTAGACTATAGGGTTTGGTTTAGTGTCATACTGAATGAAACTTGTATATCTGCACTCTCAGTGTACGTTCTACCCCTTAAAAGGATTCTCACTGCCAGTTGCTTTGATACTCTTAGGTCCGCAGTTCCAGATAAGCCTGAATCTCAATCAATGTTAAACACACACCTCAATTTAGTCAAATAACAAACAAATGAACTAATATATCAACCAGTTGTTGAAGTGCAAAGGGCATTCATGGGACAAGTCTTGTTTTTTGGTCCCAAATATGCAAATTTAAGCCACTGAGGCAGAGCGATATCGGTGGTTCGATTTAACAGCCGCTTAGTTTTGGACTTGTGTGGGGAAATGAATAGGCTTGGGCAATATCCAAAAATTTATATTGCGATACTGTCCCACCAAAATATCGCGATATGCGATATTATCGCCGTAGTACCACTAGTAGATTATATGTTTATAAGTTTAAATGCTCGCACAATTGTGATCTAAGCAACACATGATGCTGCGGCCGGGTGGGGAGGGGAATGGTGTTTGATATTGATATTGATATTGCGGAAAATATCGCGATATTCATGAAATATTGCGAGATTCGATAATACTGAATATTGACCCAAGCCTAGAAATGAAAAGCATCACTGTCCAATCAAAGGTGTCATTCTGTGAATAAAGCGCCATCAGTGCTATCCCCATGTTACTCTCTCTGCTCTGCCATAGGTCTGTACCTGCCCCTGGATGTATCATGAATCAAGGCATTAGACACTATAGTCCAAGTTTGCGGTCACTGCAACAGGGTGATGACGACACGGTCATCCTGCCCCTGCCACAGCATCTCCCCCTCAAAGTGAACCAGCCCCTGCTTCCTGGCCCGCAGAAGAATCCCCACTACTTTGTTCGAGATAGTCACGTAGTGCTCAAACAGTTTCCCGAACTCTACGGCGATCACCGCCCCGTCTCGGCCCCTCGCCTCCCCGATGCTCCTGATCACCTCGCACAGCTCCTGCACCTCCCGGCCGATGTGAGTGTGAGCGTCCTTGCCCCGCTGCTCCGTCATGGAGCCCTGCAGGGGCCTCCCGTAGCCGTCCTGGCCCCTCTGAGGGCCGGCCGTGGCGGCGGGCCGGGCATCCTGGCTGAAGGGGTTGTGCTTTTGGTACTCCTGCCGCTCGTCGGACCACCTCTGCCAGTTCTCCTTCAGGCCTTTCACAGAGACCACGCACACCGTGCTGTCGTCAGGGAGCGGGGCGGGAGGCGGGACGTCGGTCTCTGTCTGCATGGTGGGGGCTCCCTGGTGGTTCGTCCCCATCCTGGGCTCTGGTAAGAGAAGCTTACATTTGCTTAGAGGAATATGATGTAGTACTCACTGTATAATAAACCTGTATTGAAATTTAAAAAAAGTAAAAAACAGCTATTCTAAATTGTCTCTGTGTAACTATTATTACATTTCCAGCTAAACATGACAGTCATTTTCACCTCAATATTATAGCCCTGTTGTGTTTTCTTTTTTCCTGGTGATCCAGCTATGTTTAGATATGCCTTCAGGTTTCTCTCTGCATAAATGTACAGTTTGAATACATTTGCATGCTTTTAAAGACATAAAATACATGATATCACTTTTAAACTATTAGGTGTGACTCCAGTTTCTAATGTAATAATAATACCTGTAATAACTGATGATTATATTGAGAGTTGAATGATGATTAGCAATAACCCACATTCAAAATAACTATTGATCCATACAGGTCATAGACAATTCATGAAAAGAGAAAGAAGGAAGATTATTTACCAAATGAAGTACCATATCAGTTCACCATTAAAATGAGGACAGTGAGTGAAGTAGCAGTCTAACCAACAAACACTCACCTGACTTACATGATCTGTCACTAATGGGAGTCGATTGCCTCTTCAGCTGCAATAAAGTTTCATTGTAGCCTGCCTGGAAAAGCCTATTGTGGTTAACATTGTAACCTTGCAGCGCAACTTTACAATGCTGCAGCACTGCTGACAGTAGCAAGAGTACGGATGCTTTAGTGCCCCGAGGCAAAACCACTCTGATGGACATCTGTCTCCACCAATGGCCTCTCGGGGATGATGTGGACAGCCAATCCCTGTCCAGTGGGGGCGGAGGTGACACATGTGCTTCTGAAGTAAAGCAGATTATAGCCAGAAGAGAGGAGATATGTTTAGTCAGGCACGCCAAGTGCAGAATAGGAATCTGCTGACGAAAATATGTAACAAATTACTACTTTTGATAAAACCAAGATACTGTGAAGTTTAGTATCAGTGGGACAGCGATAGGCAAAATTGGAAATTCAAGTCAACTGTTATATTAAAGTTCTCAAAATGACAGCAGCCTGTGTGAATCCTGGATATCTCACTGTAAATATATGTAAAAATACACACATTGCTTAACTGTATTTCAAGTGAGTTAAATGCCGCTTAATTCGAATTCCTCGTTCTTCTGCCATGTATGGCTCTGGGTCGACCTATCTAATAAACAAAGTGGTAACCTGTTTCTGGACAGCCCGGTTTCAGGCCGGACGTATTTTGAATCCGCAACAAATATGGCGGCCCCCACTGGTCGAACATGCCTACAGTATTTGCTGCATCTTGCCCAAGATAATCTTGACTTCAGGTTGCCGGTAACCTTTCATAAAACACTTTCAATGCTACACACGCCTTTATGGAACTCTCATATTTTATTGTTGTTGTTTTTTTTCTGTAAAAATAGCCGAAACTGGCAAACTAACGTCCCAGTTCCCCCTGGTTTGCTATGTTAGCTAGCTGCAGCTGCTAGACTCGCTATAGTTCAAAGCTGCCACTGACAGGCATGTAGTGTAACAGTAGTGATGGGGTTACATTTTGTTTTGGTTCTACGTCACATTATTTGGATGTTTTATTATAATGAAAACAGACATACACATACTTCTGCATATACCTCCATCTGAACATTTTAAAAGGTGATAGCCAACAATGCACCTCTACACGTTTTACATAATTATTGACCATAATGTTATCTTCAATCTGTAAATCTCCTAATGTGATGAATAGAAAACTTACAATGCATGTTTGCACGCCTGGACATGTTCTATATATTTATTCTCCCCTAATGGAAAGTGATGCACACTTGCACAATCACTTCAACCTGTAAATCAGTCAGTGGAGATGCTGCATCTGTTGTCTTTTGCTTATTGTTTTCAGTATACTCTGTATTCTGCTGCTGCTGCGACAACCCAGTTTCCCCATAGGGAACATTAAATTGTAGCCTAATCCAATCCATTCTAATCTATCTAGTCTAATATATATATCAGTGCAGGCCTCCATCGGTATTTTTGAGCGTTTTGGAGGTGCAGGATTGATCTTCTCTGTGTTCAATCTTCCAGGAGATCAGGGCCCTGCTGTCTCTCAGAGGAAAACCATTCCAACCCGGTCAAAACTTCAAAGAAAAGGTATAGCAAGTCTAATACAAGATGTACCTATTTCAGTTGTCCGCAAGACTGTTCCCAAAGTCACTGTCATTCCTGCTGCTCTTCTCTCTAGTCTCCTTTCTGGTGTCTGGATGGCTTATCTGAAGAGGACGTCCATAACATCATGGCCAGATCCGTCTGTGCAAAGTAAGTTTTTGACCTTTGTAGAAAGGAAGTTAGTGGGATTGTGCCTGGAAAAGTAGTATTGATGCTGTTGGTGATGGCATAACCTGGCAAATCTCCTTTTTTATGATGAACCTGCTGCACATGTTGCATTTTCAATTCAGACTCATGCATATGTATAAAGTGTGAGTGCTTGTGGATGTTTGAATAACATTTGTGACAAAATAACACACATTTATTTCAATAGTCATGCATCCTACTATTTGCTTGTGGCTTTGGCAATATTTTCTCTAGTCAAAATGGCTGAGACACAGCTCATGTTTATTCTTCTAGGTCTGCTTTTGAATTATGGGGTCATGGACGGACACACAGCGAACTCAGAACATCCCTCTTGAAGTATCCGTCAGAGAACATGGTTGGTGATGGACAGTATCGATATGAACAATATCGATATTAAGGCCTAACGGAGTGTGAAGCTAATGTGCTTTCTTTACTCTCTGTTTGCATTAGGGCTGAACAATTAATTGAAATTTTATCGAAATCGCAATATGGCCTACTGCAATTTTCAAATTGCAGGAGGCGCAATATTTGTTAAAGGCAAAATGTGTGTCAAAATACCATTTTAAATTAAATATTGTCATGCTGCAGAGATGTCCTGGCCTACACATCATATTCTACAGACTTAAGAAAACATCTTTGTTTGGTACAGATCCCCGCAAAAATCACACCATAATCATTTTAATACGTTTTTCAATGAAAATGAGAATAATGATGTAAAAATGATCATTCCCTCTAATATCGCAAATCATATCGCAATTGCAATATCAGTCAAAATAATCGCAATTAGATATTTTTTCAAAATCGTTCAGCCCTAGTTTGCATTCCATTTCTTTCTCCACATTTCCCCTACAGTCGCCATTCATGCAGCAAGACTCCACATACAGAATCAACGTCTACACCTTCAACAAGACTCTGGAGTTTGCAGACAGAATCAAGAGGATCGATGTGAGTCTAGGCGTATGCTCATGTGCAGTACATGGATGTGGGTGAAAGAAGTGAAAGAAGGCAAAAATGAACGAGTATATGTTTGCATTCTCTTGGCAGGCTATGGAGTATCTTCCGTTTGAGGGCACAGTGAGCCTGAAGAGCCCTCAGCACATCTTCTGTTTGTTAGAGGATTACGGCTCTGACCCCAACAACATCCCGGAGGATCCCCTCTACATCTACTTTGGCCGCTGGGTGAGAGATGTGTGACTGCAGACGAAAAAAAGCAGTGAAGTCAAAGCTCAAACAATTAAAAGTACTCAAAAGATTGGCATTCTGCAGCAGGAGGAACAGACATTTAACAGCAACAATATTCATTCAGTATTTTCACATGTTTCTAGCAGGGTGGGTAGTGGTCTACCTATGAAGGGTTGGACTGCCAATACTAACTGAATGCAGGAGAAATTCTATATTGAAATGTAGCTTAATGCTTACTCATTTGGACTCATTTTACTCTGATTCCAAAGAAACAAAGCTCACAAAACATACCTAAATCGGACTGTGGTAACAGAAAATGCCTGACAAACATTTGTGAAAAATGTATCCAATGCAACTGAATACACTCATTCCTACGGCAGGTAGCGGACGGACAGCGTGAACTGATTCGCTCCCACAGTGTGAAGAACCGACACTTCATAGGCAACACCAGCATGGACGCCGGCCTCTCTTTCATCATGGCCAACCACGCTAAGGTCAAGGAGAACGACTTCGTCTTTGACCCGTTCGTCGGCACAGGTGAGTTAAGTCTCTCTCTCTCTCTCTCTCTCTCTCTCTGACATGCATGCACACTTAGAGAAATGTGTGTCATACGGGTGATGGGAGCAATCCTGTCTTCATCTCTGTCTTTCAGGGAGCCTGTTGATAGCATGCTCCCATTTCGGCGCCTACGTCTGCGGAACAGATATCGATTACAACACTATTCACGGGAAAGGTAAGGCTTGTCTACTCGACACTAAAAGAGCTCGACACTTACGCAGTGCCTTTACACATTTCACACCGACTACTGCAGTGTCTTATATTCCTCTGAATTTTCCCAGGGCGATCCAGCCGTAAAAACCAGAAGTGGCGCGGTCCCGACGAGAATATCAGAGCCAACCTGCGTCAGTACGGGACAGAGAAGTCCTATCTGGACGTCATGGTGTGCGACGCATCCAAGCCTGTCTGGAGGGACGCCGCGCTGTTCGATGCCATCATCACTGATCGTAGGTCCTTAGTTTAGTCTTAATCCGACATATAATTGGCTTGTTCTGACAGGTCATAATACCTACCACTTAGTTAACATTTTGAGTGTGGTAGATTATAGGTTTTTGAATGCTAACAAAGTGCTAGAACAGAGAACCAATTGCAGAACACACCATACTTGACTCTATTATTATGTAGATGAATGTGTTGATAGCATTTGTGTAATTCCCGCTGTTTATTATTTTCTTGGTAGTCATGTACCATGTCACCAGAATTTCCTTCGGGATCAATAAAGTATCTATCTATCTATCTATCTATCTATCTATCTATCTATCTATCTATCTATCTGCATTTTGAGCTGTCAGAAATAGCTCCATTGTATTTTGAAAATGTTCATATCAGCAATCTGGATGGGAGAGGATACATTTAGCAATAGTTTGGGCTGTAATGGATTGTTCTCAGTTGGACTGGGACCTCTCACCCAGACCCTGCATTTATCCCCCATATAGTAGGGTTCTTGACTGTGATGTGTATTCGGTCTGTGTGGTGTGTTGCCAGCTCCCTACGGCATCCGCGAGTCCACAAGGAGAACAGGCTCCCACAAAGACGTCACTAAACCTCCTGATGACTTGTAAGTTCACCTGACACGCTGCTTAATCTCCCCCAGTAATGCCATATTGGGTCTTATTTTGTGAAAAGGAATGAAAGGTTGATGGTTCATCCTACCCACACATGCTTTTGGGTATTACTCACTAAGCTTAGCTCTTACTCTACAATTTCCATTAGGTCTTACAGTGTCTTTAGACTGTTACTAATCACCTCAAACCCCCTGCCCCTCAAAGCATTTGACTTTTCCTAAGTAAAAACGAGCAAATAATTGAAAATACTCAAAGGGAATCATTTGAAATATGTAATGTATTGTTAGCATTACTCGTCTAAACCTGTCATGTTTATTTTTTCTCCTCCCCAGCTGTGGGGAGAGCCATGTCCCTGTCTCCATGGCGTACCACCTGAGTGACATCTTCTCCGACCTGTTAAACTTCTCTGCCCACCACCTGCTCCTGGGCGGGAGGCTAGTGTATTGGCTGCCTGTCCACAGGCCAGAGTGAGTACGCAGACCTCTAATATGATCATTTAATAATATGATTCTCTTTGGAAAGATGAGCCTATTGTTAGAGTTGCAACTTTACTTTGCAACTCTAACAATTTACTTTTACTTTGAAACTTTAGTCTTTCACACTGGGATCCAGGCTTAAAGCGTACTTACTTCTGTTGCTCTTGTTGTGTGAGAACTCCCTCAAAGTAGGCCTTCAACCACTTTGTGTCCCGACCCATTGTTTATAAACATGCTATGCTGTATGAAGATTTATATTTTGATACCTGATTTTGTTGTCTACAGTTTCCTCAAGCCTACATTCAGTTTGTACAGTCTTAGATTTAGAGCTGTGATTTTGTTGAAGTGGTTCTTTGCTCATAATAATAATGTTTACCACTAGGGGGCAGGCTCATCCTATAAACTGGAACTGCATGATGCAGACTTGTGGTGGACACAGGCTACAAGATTCTGATCAGATATAGGTCTAATTAAGAGCCATTCCACGCAAATATTTCAACATAACCCAAAGAATTTAGTGCATATTCCTCATCATAGTTTTTTTTTTTTTTAGCTAAATTAAAGGATAATACCAGTGTTCATCTAGGTTACCCTTCTCCTTTACATTATTCCTGGTAGTGTCTACACATAGTCAGGGTGCATCCCAAAACTCCAAAAATCACTCTTGCTTTCCTCCGTGACCCGGAAATTGCAGAGCAGGGGAGATATGAATATGACATATTTTGTGCTGGGTGTGCATAAAAACTTTTATTGGCTGTGAGGCATATTGTGGGTTTGGGCTACATCAGTTATGATAAGGCCACTTCATCACTAGGAGATGTCTCATTTTTGACGATGGAGTAGCAAATAAACTGTCCCAAATGGCCTCCGCTTCCCTCGCTCCCTCCTCTCCTCCACTCCATTTCTCCCCTCGTCTCCTCCAAGTTGCTTCCTGGTAGGAGAGGAGTGTTAGTGAGGGAAGAGAGGAAAGAAGTAGTGAAATAGCTTTGGGATGCAGCCTCAGTGTAGCTGGAGATATCAGGGCTCGTTTTTCTACCTCCAGAAGAAGCCATTTGCTGCCATTCATTCTCAATCAGTATGAAAAACAACTGCCACACACTTTAAAACTGCCTGAGCTAGATAATCCATCACAGTAAACACAAAGCCTTAATTTGTTTTGTCAAACTTTACGTTTTATTGTTATTTTATGGTGCCTGAATTGAGTGTTTTTCATATCAATGCGTGCATTATGTTACACTCTGCTTACTGTCAATCACCTGACACCCACAGGAAGAAATAAAGTCTCCTCCAGGAAATAATCCGTCAAAAACATGTCGCCTTACAAACTTTATTGTCACATCCATGTCTTCTTGTTTAACTGGGACAGCGGTGAATTTCACGCTAGGTTTGACACAGTAGTTTGTATTTAAAAAACGAATTACATAAACCATGCGTTGTAAAATGATTGAGGGAAATTAAAACTAGACGTAGACAGTGGTAAATGGGCTATAACTGTAAATGACGCCGCTATTCTCCTTTAATTAGTTATCCAGCTATTAATTAGCTCAAGGAAACCTGGAGGGTCTATCTGCTCTTTCAGGTTCAGTGCAGCAGATTGGCATCAAAAGGAATTTCCACCACACGTTTCCACTTGGGTTTTCTACTCTCCAACTTTTCCCTTTAGCACTATTCCACTCCCACTCCCATAAAACATTGTCCTGCGTGTGTAAGCACCTGCGTGAATGACAGTGTTTACACTAGCAGTATACAGGTGTGTGGAGGTATTCCCGCCCATACAGCTGGGCCGCAGCAAACCACAACTGACAGCGGTAAGCTACTTTATATGTCGGCTGTATAAAGCCCCATCGTCTGCACAAAGTTCTTCATTGTTACGTGTTCTGTGAATTAGCAGAAAGTTTAGTGCTGACTGGAAGCGCAGGTGTTTTGACTTTAGAGGTATGAGCCACAACAGACAGCGTACATTTGGGGAAGAAAACCCCAGAGGGCTGGCACTCCGTCTGCCCACTGATTATAAGACTGAGAAGGGGGTGAGGTCATCATGCATGTATGAGTGTGTGTGTGTGTGTGTGTGTGTGTGTGTGTGTGAGTGAGAGAAAGAGCGAGAGAGTGCAAGCATGCACTTAAACTGGCTTTGCAGACTTTTAGATTACCCCCATATTGTTTGTGTGTGTTTATGCATGTGTATATGTGTCAGTACATACGTGTGTGTGTGTGTGGTCTCGTGTTATGAGCACATGCAACATGTGTGTCATCATGTTCACACATTTGTCTTTGCTACTCATCTCCTGGCCCGGCGTGTACCGGTTGCTTGACCCCGTGTCTGTCAGAGCGCCGTGCCAAAATAAACCTCCGAGGCCCGGCATCAAGTCAGATATGTGGACTCTCTGTCTCTGCGGCCCGCACAGGCCGACCTGTGTGTGTGTGTGTGTGTGTGTGTGTGTGTGTGTGTTTGTGTGGTTTTCGACGTGTGTGTCTACGCGTATAAGCCCAGACGTAGCCTGTCTCCTGGGCCTAATCTGGGGCTCTACAGTGGGGATAGGGGAGATATCGGGTGTCTGTCACCCCCACATATGTGTGTGTCTGTGATGGTAATGGTGAGAATGGTGTGTGTGTCTGTGTTTGTGTTTGCGTGTGCGATGAAGATAGGGGGCTGTCTTGGGGGGGTACACGAGTTTGTGCCGGTGGTGGGAGGCCGTGTGTGTGTGTGTGGTGGGGGGTGGGGGGCGCGATGACAAGCGACACAAAGTCCTGTCAGCAAAAGACTACGTCGAAACCGGGTCAGACCCCCTGAACTCTCTCCTTCCCTTTCTCCCCCTTAAAAACAATAAATGGGAAGGCCGGAGAAGAAAACGTATCAAGACGGATTACGGAGTGTCAGTCGTCGCAGCCATAAAGTGACCTAATTACAGCATAAACAAGGGAAGTGAAGAAGTAGAGTGTCTGTACTGTCAGAAGTAAAATGATGTTAGAGGGATGAATGAGCGATTAAGGAAACGCGTGATCAATTTTAAAGCAAATGAAAGTGATCTGACATGGCACTCTCCATTTAAAAACTGTTCTTGACTGAAAATATGATAGTTAGGATATGAAACTAGGATCTTTCCTTTCAGTAGTGCCTTCCAAAAGGCGGTGGATTGAGCTCAGGTGTGACTTGAGATAAATGAAACGTTAAGAAGTACATGATCAAACTGGCATAAGGAATAAAGAGCGTGTGCTTCTCTCTTGGATTCCCCTCCAAAAAATTGTTCTGATTGTTGGTGAAATAAAACCTTGAATAAAGAAAAAGAGGCATCCTCAGGGTTCAATCACAACCAAACTCTGTGGGAGGAAAACATTGTGTGAAACAAAATAAAGCTTGTGAGCAGTAGCGTAGTGTGAGAGAACGCCTTTTTTTTTTTGGGGCAAAGTCAAAGGGACTTATGGAAAAAAGATGTATTGAAGGTGAAAGACAAGTCCCGCCTCTGCTGAGATGTAAAGCCCAATCACGTGACAGCTCGGCAGGTCCAGCTCTCCGCTAACGACTCCTGATTGGCAGGAGAGAGTTATCGCCCGGCCGCATCACCGCGGGTCGCCGTGACGACCAAACATCCCGTCGCTGCGGAGGCCCCGCGCGTGGCCATGGCAACCGGGGAGACAAACAGTGAGGTGCAAATCTGGCTTTGAATAGGGAGTGTTGCTACTGTGATGGAGGTTAGGAGAAAGTGCTACTGACACAAATATGCAAACACATACATCATCCGCCGTTAATAGGCCCTGGCCTGGCCTGGACAGCTTTTAGCTGCAGAGGCTGGCGAGCGATGACAGAGCCAGCAGTCAACCTGTCAGCTCAGACTCAGTTTTTCCGCCATCTTTGCACAAAATGGACTACCTTTGCTTTTCCAGCCGGCTTTACGCTGCCCCGCTCCAATGTGCAATGACATGATTGGTGAGAAAGCGAGAGACAGACAGACGGAGAGGAGAAAGGAGAAGGTCGCAGAATGTTGGCGAAGGTTAGGCAGTAATTTTGAGAGGATTAGGCGACCTCACTGTATCCCAGCAGCCTTTGTGTGGCCTCCTGCAGCACTGAGGCTCCAGAGAGAACATGAAGAACTGTCTGAGGCCTCGCACATACTCTCATTTAGTTCTTTAGGTGCGTTCTGTCAAGAATAATGAAACTAGTCTATCTATTTATCTGTCAGTCAGGCTCTCTCGGCTCCTCACCTTTCTGAGACTGATCAGTAACTCTGTGTGTGTGTGTGTGTGTGTGTGTGTGTGTGTGTGTGTGTGTGTGTGTCCTGCCCAGATACTGTGAGGAGATGGTTCCCCTGCACCCCTGTCTCAGGCTGATCAGTAACTGTGAGCAGACCCTCTCCAGCCATACGTCCCGACGCCTCATCACCATGGAGAAGATCAAGGAGCCCGAGGTGTGTGTGTGTGTGTGTGTGTGTGTGTGTGTGTGTGTGTGTGTGTGCGTGTGCATATATGCGTGTTAGCGTGTGTGCACACCTGCGAGTGTGTTTGCGTGAAGGCCGAGCTGTCTGTGTCCGGGCTTGCAAGGGTTTGTGCATGTTTGGAAGTGCGTTTGCGTGATTGTTTGTGTGTGTGTGCCATTCATGAACGCTGTGTGTGTGTGTGCATGCTTGTACATGTCTCTACTGCATTGCATTTTCATTGCTGTATTTTTTCCTAGAGGCAGGTTTCAGAAAATGCCAGAACAAAAATATGGTCACTGTTCTGTACACAAAGTGGCACAAAAGTTTCCTCCCGTGGTCGTGCGGTTGATGTGTGGAAACAAACTTATATATTTGCCTTTTGCTGTGTGTGTGCGACTCTAAAGTCGTCCGTATGATCCAGTTTTAGGAGGCCTCCCGTTTGGAAGTACGACTTTCTACACAGCACATGGTTTGAAGTCATGTATTTTGGTAGCATAGTTATGATAAATTACATGGACGTGTCTGCAAAGCAAGCGTCCATGTGTGCTGCAGAATTTGTTTACGGTTTTCGTATGTGCGAACATGCACAGCAACACCGATACGACCACGTTTATGTAAAATGGGAGCATGTGTGTGTCTGCCCGTCGCTGCCTGTTTTTTTTTTTATGTGCGGTTTGCAGCCTTGTTTGTGTATATAACCGCATAAGTGTATATAGCGTTTATGTATGTAGTATGCATATGTGCGTGTTTTTACATGCCATCCCAATGAAAGTCGACAGCGATGGTGTCTCTCTCTCTGTCTGGGGCAAATCCTCACCATCTGGCTGCGATTGGCTCATTTCTTTTATACCGGGACCCTAAATGGCTTAATCACACATCGTATGGAAAACAATCCATCTTTGGATCTGACATCCACTCCACTTCAAAACCCCAAATTGCTCCCATAAAGGGCCCTGTGTGACACGCGCGCACACACACACACACACACACACACACACACACACACACACACACACACACACACACACACACACACACACACACACACACACACTGTTTGATCTGCTCTGACTGGCATGTATCTCAGGTCCCGAAGTGTTTTTTTTTGTTTTTT
Organism: Centroberyx gerrardi; assembly: GCF_048128805.1. Classification (NCBI taxonomy): domain Eukaryota; kingdom Metazoa; phylum Chordata; class Actinopteri; order Beryciformes; family Berycidae; genus Centroberyx; species Centroberyx gerrardi. The sequence continues at coordinate 24,300,150 of NC_136008.1, forward strand.
TTATTCCCCCAAATAGGCCTCAAGTATTAAGACATCATACCTATCAACACTCATGAGCATTCTCCAGGGTTCACAGCTTGGTGTGTGTGTGTGTACATGTGTGTGCACTTGCATGTATTCATATGCATGTGGTGCATGTGCCTACTCTTTTCTGTGTTTCTGTGTTCTGACGGGAAAGTGGCTAATAGCTGTTGTGAAGCAGATAAATGTTTCCTGCAGAAGTCTAGTGTAGAAAACTCTCTGAAACCTCTCATTTTCTTATTTATGAGGTGTGACATAGTGTGTTTGGTGACCATAAAGTTCGAGTTATTTGGCTAATTTAGCACTAAATGTAAGTAGCTCTCCACCTGTATAGCTGTTGGCAAAGGTCGCGGGATAATTTCCCCTGTTTCCAGTCGTTTGAAGTCGTGTCGCTCTGTCCCTATAAAGTCAGGGTCAGGGTTAGGTTGTCAGTCTTGTTACCCAGAGTTCTCTGTCTGATGTGGTCATGGAAACCGTCTCCGGGTTGCTTGGCGGCGTCAGCCGGCGATGGAGAGAGGTGTTGCTGACAAATCACAGGCCCGACATTGGAGTCATCACTTCCAACTCAACTCACCTCATTAGTCCTCTTCCCAGCATCTCTCTCCATCCCTCCATCCCTCCATCCCTCCGGTGACCAAAGGCTACCTTACAGCCAAGACAAACTGTTTAATTACAGCTATTCATAACAGTTCATATACATTGCTAATATACACTAAGACAGTCCTATCACTACTTGTGAACTTGGAAAAACTCTATGTAAACCTTGTATGTGATACCAACATCATGCTGACATCCAGTTGGAGTTGCTCCATTGACTATAAATGGGAGACAGACTCTTTTGACTCAAAGATATATTTGAACTTTTATATCCAAATGAGCTTCATATTAAAATAGTGCGATTGAATCAGAATATTTGCCCTTATTGCCAGAAAATTGAAATTATCCCAGTTTCTTTCAGAGTTTTTGTTCTGTTTCTAGGGAACTGTACATTTAAATAACATGACATCAGGAGGCAGGATAAGCTCTTGTTTCTAGCTATGGGGACAGAAGTGAATGATCACAAATAGACATTAATTCCTAGATGAATTTATCTGCAAAGCAACGAGCAACGACAAGTATAATATGGCTGAATGCTGAAACAATTGAATCTATCATTTCCTTGTGCACACTAACTGGGGAAACGAGGCAGGACTTTTAGCGTGACAATCTCTGTTGTTGGTAATTCTGGGCTTCTCTCCATGGTACAGTTGTGGACGGCATTGTTACAAATTTGGGGAAGGGAAAGCAGCTTATTTCCCATTGTAAAACCAGGCATTAGTGTTTCTCTCAGTGGCTGCTAGGGTTCAAATCATATCAGGTTTAGTACAGTAACCTGTTTGTGTCTCTACAGGAATCGGATGCGCTGGCTCATCTGGCAGACCCGCGCTTCAGCCCCTACCAGGGACACAACGCCTTCAGAGAGAAGTACTTCAGTGGACTCAACAAGAGGGGTGGCAAGGAGGACAATGCATTCACTATCAATGGAGAGTCACTGGATGAATGACGGCAAGATGAAGATGAAGATGAATCACCTCAAAGCCTCAATAAAAGGGATCAAACCCTGCGACCAGAGCAAAGGACAATGTAAAGGTAAAACCAGACAGATGAAGGCGGGGCATGGATGCCAGTGGACTCAAAAACAACAAATTACTGATAACTTGTTTGTGATAGTTTGGATTTTTTTTAATCTTTCACAATGGTGTAATTATGTTTTTATGCCTGTTGCCATTTCTTTGCAAATAAAAGGATTTAATGGACTGATTTTACAACTATTGTAGGTGTCCTTCTTTACAGAATAGTGTTGACTAAGAGAAACTAATGGTTTGAAGTCAGACAGTAGACTGCCTGTAAGATCAGTTTAACTCTTGCTGATGTTTAACAAAAGTCCTTTTATATGCACATACACTCTAAAACTTTACACCTTCTCCTATTTCATGTTAAAAGATCATTGTGGTTTGAAATGTACAGTTTCAAAAAGGTTCATAAACAACACTAAATTTGAACAGCGATACCAGTTTTTAACTTTACGGAGCCTAGTGAAATAGAGGAAGACCAATGCTTAATGTGGATACAAATAATTAGCGCATGTCTTCTTGGTGCCAGATTGACCTGTCGGACTTACATATTGATTGATCTGATGCACAGGCACATTTTATTTAGGCGGATGCTACTCTGTCACAGTGTCTCTATACACTGCAAATGGTGTCTAAAAATACATTTACGGCCACAGCCCCGCTTTAGTCAGACAAAGGGAGCGTGTTTAGGCGAGAGAGAGAGGCCTCCCTGTGCAGGCAGAGACCAAATAACAGGGCGTCCCCACCTCGCCGCACACCACTACAGTTAGTCAGCAGCTTTTGTTGTTTTCCGACCACAGTTTACATGCGGCCCGGCTCATTATTCATCTCCTGAAAGCGACGCAGCGGCCTTTATGTACATTACCCCGTCGCTCTGTTTATCAGTTGGGCCTCTGCCTTCCCACCACACTTCCCAGATCCCCCTTCTTCAGAGGGGAGAGAGGTCCGGGCATGATCACACGATACCCGGCTCGCCATCGCATGCGGTGCGCGCCGTTTACTGTTCCCACAATGCCTTTTTGTTGTCTATCATCATCAAGGGGAAGCGACTGATTCCACAGGACAGTTAGCGCGACCTCCCCCTTTCCTTTCCTTCCTCATCGCATCCCTCCTGTCTTCCGTCTCTCAGCCTTTCTTGCCCTCCATCACGTGTAAATGACTAATTCCCAACAGAAGACCTCTCTACGTTGAAGTTGTTCTTCTGTGTTCTTCTTTGTGTGTGTGTGTGTGTGTGTGTTTGTGCTGCCACAATACAGTGATAAAACGTGTTCTCAAGAACCCTCAGTCTCCAATGATGCAGACTATAATTAGGAGGGGGGTGTTCCTCTCCACACCATGTAATGTTGTCCAGACGTTTAGGAAATTCTGTGTGTGTGTGTGTGTGTGTGTGTGTGTGTGTGTGTGTGTGTATGCATGTGTGTACGTGTGAGATCTGGTTTTGTTTTAGGCTGGAAGCTAAGAGCAGCATAGCCGGGTTTCCTAGTGACTAGGAAAGTGATTTGAAACCTGTAAATAAATAATTGTTCTTATCTGAACCATTGGTTAGTTGGTTAATTAATTAGTTGGTTAGGTCTTTCTATCTTCGCTTCTCTCCTTGCTTATTTGTATATATGTGTATATATATATATATATGTATATCGATTTTCTTAATTTGTATTTGTGTTATTTAGTCAATTAATAATTGTCCAGGCCTGGTTCCTTGTCCTCCTCCTCTCTCCCCTCTCCTAGTTCCCCCCCAACCCAACCCCCCACCGCCTTCCGACACACACACACACACACACACACACACACACACGTACTCTTCTCCCACTCCTCACTCTTCAACTGCAACTAACAATTATTATCATTATCGATTAATCTAATGTTTTTTCGATTAATCATTTAGTCTTATTTTTAATTTAGTCTATAAAATGTCAAACATAATGACAAATGCCCATCACAACTTACCAGAGCTCAAAGTGATTCTTAACATTGCTTACTTAGTCTGACCAGCAGACAAAAAAAACAGTATAAAAACAGTATTCATTTTATAATGATATGAAATGGAGAAAAGCAAGCAAATCTTAGCATTTGTGAAGCTGTTACCAGCAAATGTTTGGTATTTTTAACTGCTAAATGACTAAAACGACTAATTGATTATCAAACTTATAATCGATTAAGTTTCTGTCGATCGATGAATCCATTTGGCATTACTGCTCACCCTCTCCCCTACCTTCTTCCCGTCCATCTTGCTCCTCTCCCATCTTCACCTCCCTCTCCTTTCTCTTTCCCACTCTCATCTCGACAGTGTCCCCTTCGTCGCTCTTCCCCTCACCACCCTCTCTCCCATCCTCCTCCTTCTCCTGTTCACCTCTCTCCCTTCTCTTCCTCCTCTTCCTCCTCTCCCCCTCCTCTCTCCTCTGTCATGTACACTCCTCTCCTTTTTGTCGGGAGGCGACTCCCTGTAGGAGGAGAGGGCCGCCGTTTTGGAACGATGGCTCCTGATTAGACTCCCTTCTGCCTGAAAGCGACCTTCAAACTGCTGAATCAGGTGGTACACCATGAGACACACACACACACACACACACACAAACACACACAGCCACCCCAAACAGTATCCACCCACCCACACATACACCATGCACCATTAGAGACCAGAGGAGCTGGGGTACAGGGCAAAAAAACACACATAACCACACCACAACTGGTATCATTAACCACCAGAAGAAGAAGGCAACACACACACACACACACACACCCCTCTGAGACCTTTAGGGAGTGTCCCTGCAGTCAGAGGGAGCGGTATATCCATCATGATGTCCTTATCAGGTGCTGCTAGATGTGATGGATAGATGTTCCCCACATCTGTTAGCCGCTGATGGACGGCAAGTGATTGGAGACCTATTGACCTGTAACACTAGCCAACATATTGATCTGTTTTCACTGAGGTGTGTGGGGTGCACGGTGGAATGTGTGTGTATGTGATTGAGTGTGAAAGAACAGGGCTGTGTGTGTGTGTGTGTGTGTTTTGGGAGGCAGGGGCGGTGGGTATGCGTGTGAAATGGAGAGAGAGAGAGAGAGAGTGCAGCTGGTAGTGGGGAGTGTCCGCGCTCCACGTCCGCATGCGAGCGACTGAACAGATGTGGCGCAGGTGCAGTGCACCTGTCCGTATAGCCAGGGGAGTTTGGACACCTGCAAGTCCTCCACCCCCTGCCTCCCTCCCTCCCTCCCTCCCTCTTTTTCCATTCTTCTCACCCTCTCTCTCTCCCCCCCCCCCCCCGGCCCTTAGGTCACCCCGGTGCCCCCATCCGCCCCTGGAAGCCCTCCCTGCAGCCTCCTCAGCTCCTCAGCTGTGGACGCGAGGTAAGGCGAGAGCCGTTATCTCGCCGTCTGGGAGGAGAAGCGCGGCGGAGACAGAGTCATTAGAGTGCCACAAATCACCACAGGAGTCCCGTCGCGCAGCTGTGCGAAACTCAAACCGCACCCGGAGGAAAGTCGAAAGCGATACGTAGAAGTGAGGAGGAGGGAGAGGCGGGAGGAATGGAGCGGGACGAGAGGAGAGGAGAATATCCTGAGACGGTAACTTTGCTTGTCAAAGTCTCAATATATCCAAAAAAAAAAAACATAGATAGTGTAAGCAAGACATGATAGAATTCAGATGCCACTAGATGACAGCCTTGAGCAGAGGAAACATTCAAAAGAAGTGATAGCCGGGTGGCCTGTCTGTTAGCCCGCAGACTGTTTGCCATACATGCGGCTAGTAAACAGGGGAAGTTCAGGGGCTAAGCGCTTGAAAACGATTGTCCGACAGAGCTGCGAGTGAGAAAGTGCAGAGCCGCTCCGAACACACAACATCCTCTTTAAGACCCTGGCCTGGAAGTGGCGAGGGTTGTTGCCCCGGGAAGTAAAAGGGGTGAGTGAACGGCTTGTCACACAACTTCCTCATCCCGCCATCGCCTCGTCTTCTCATCACGGCCTCCTCCTCCTCTCCGTTACCTTGTTTGCCTGGCATTTTGAATCGTGCAGTTTTAGTATAATATTTGAGGAAATGATGCTGTAGCTGCCCTAAAACGTCACATTTAACTCTACTTAATATCACTAAAATTATTTGGTTCATATGCTTTTATAACAAGCTTAATACTGAATGTCAGTGTTTCAAACCTTGCAATACTTTGAATGAACTTAGTTTGTGGTTTATGCAGTTTTATGCCTGTTTTTTTTTTTTTTTTATTCTTTTTTTTTTTCCAGCATATGACCCTTAAGTCAACCACAGAGCACGGCACACATGCATTGTTGTTTTTGTAAAATTCCATGTTTGTGTGTGTGTGTGTGTGTGTTTATAGGGTCATCACACTTAATACAGCCGGAAAGGGGAAAGAGTGTGTGCCGCAGAAAGCAGCAGGCAGCTGAACCCAAGACAAACAGTGAGATCAGTCAATGTGTGTATTTGTCTATGTGCGTATGTGCCTCGTGCTGTGTTTATAGTGTTTGTCTGTGTGTGTGTGTGTGTGTGTGTGTGTGTGTTCTTGCGGTTGTCACTGCTGTTCTTCATTAATGAGAAGAAACCGCTGGATGGCTCCCTCACGCCCTTTTTTAATGATTCTTAACTGCCAAGTGGGCACACACACACACACACACACACACACACACACACACACACACAGAGCCAAGATGGCAAACATGGTGGCTGTGACACATTTCCTTTTCTACTCTTGCAGGGATCATAAAGCACTAATGCTTCTAATCAGGCTTAATACTGAACCCCAGAAAGGATGTAGCCTATATTAGAGCCTTTTCTGAAATGATGTCCCTATGAATATGGAAATCAGGATCAATATTTTTTCTGGTTTGCAGCCATTTTGAAAATCACCCTTTGCGCTTCATCTTCATCTTCATGACACCAAGAGTTCAAGCTTTGACTTCTTTCTAGAACCTCTCCTCTGCCCTGTAAAACTGTCCTGTCCACATGTTGATATTCAGCTGTACCTGCAAAAGCCCGGTCCACCATTTTCTTTGAATTCCTCATGCCCCCTCTCCACCTCCAGCCCACTTTGCACGGTGCTTGCATCCCCCACATGGTCCCTCTCCCTGAGAAATTACATCTTTCAGGATGAGCTGCTCTGCCTCTCAGCGATGAAGAGCGCAGGCTTGTGGGGGTCGTTGGGTTTGAATTTCAGCGATGCGCCTCAGTGCCTGTGGGGAGGGTCTGACTGAGGTGTGGGGGTATGTGTGTGTGTGTGTGTGTGTGTGTGTGTGTGTGTGAACATGTATATAGGTGAGTGTGTGAGCATCCCTGCTTGCATGGATATGTGCGTGTGTCTCTCACGGCTGTATTGCTGGGTGGAATGTGCTGTGCATGGGGGTGTGCGTTAGTCGGGGCCGAGATATACGCACACGGCGCTGAGATGTTGTTGGAGACTATCGCCCCTATCGCTGCTGGCTGATGGCTGTAGCGTGGAGGAGAGGAGGAGGAGGTGCCAACACACTCACACCTGTCCCCTCTGCACAGGTGAGCCTGCTGGAGACCGGCTCACCTGCATGTGTTTCTTCTGTTGATGTGTTTCTATCCGTGTGTCTCTTTCCCTCCGTCTCTGTCTCCCTCTTGGCCATTCTCTCCGTCTCTCTCCCTGACTCTGTGTCTCTCTCGCTGTTACTCTGTATCTACTGTATGTGTTTCTGTGTGTGAGCCTGCATCTTTCAATAGCTACACTACCAGTCAAAAGTTTGGACACACCTGATTGAATGCACTATGTTTTTTATTCTCTTAAAGCCATTTTGATCTAAAGGCTTATGCTTAAATGCTTGGAATTTGTTTGTTGATGCCTATGCATGAATTTCTTTCCAAAGCCTTTGCTTTTCCATCAAGGCAAAGGGCGGCTACTTTAAAGAATCTAAAATATAAGATAGTTTTGATTTGTTTAACACTTTTTTGGTCACTGCATAATTCCATTTGTGTTATTTAATAGCTTTGATGTCTTTACTATTATTCTAAAATGTGAAAAATGGTAAAAATAAAGAAAAATGTGGTGTGTCCAAACGTTTGACTGGTAATGTTTCCATCCAACTGTCAAGTGATGTTTTAATTGTTGCATAAATAAAATGTGTTAGGTTTCTGTCAGCTGGCTTGAAGTGAAGTAATAGGCTTCTTAAATGTAGAATATGTCAGAAAAGACATCCACAAGAAAATGGAAAAGTCTTTCAAGAATTGATTAGTATCAATATTGTTTTTGTTATTGTTTTTTAATTTCTCATGCATGAATTAATGCCATATAATCACAAACAGACAGATGACAGTTTGATGCACAGAAAAAAACATTCAACATCCAATGCGGCGTAACTTTATCGACAAAAACCTCTTTCCGCCTCAAATGAGTGTGAAAACCTTTGTGCGGTATTGAGGAAATTGAATCGAAATTCTGTGTTTTCATTCAGCTTTTCTAATCTGATAAATCACAATTCACATAAATATACCTGGATGGAAACTCCGCTTCTGACTCCATCTCTCCCTTTCAAACTTCTTCTTCTTCTTCTTCTCTCTCCCGCGCTGCGTGGCCAAACTCTGCCTTGCCAGTATCTGACAGAGTGGAACTCAAACCCAATAAACCCCACAGGTTTTACTCAGCGTTGCTCTTGTTGTTACAGCTTTCTGGCTCGGTCTAGACCGGGGGCCGACACTCCGGGTTTCATCCGTTCGGTATTCGTGCCCGGAGCTGTAACAGTTTTGTTTTTCATGAGATAAAACCCAATGCAGTGAGGAAAAATCACGGTGCTGGTAAAACGTCTCTTCTGTTGTCTATAAACTTTGAAAGTGAATTAAACTTAAAGCACAGTCCAACTCGTGTACTTTCCCATCTTTTGTTTAAGTTGTGTGTCTCTCCCCCCTCAGCAACCACAGAGGCAGCGCTGGGAGGAAAAGAGGCTACTTGAGGGATTTTAAATGGTCTGTATTAAATTAAGTATTATGGGCAGGTTAACATAAAAACACGGAATTCTGGGACAGACCGCCAGAAACGCTGTTTATTTTTGCTCTTTTTCTTTTCTTACCGATATTAAACAATGTTGCTACGGTACCTCTTCTTGCCGTAAAAATCGTAAACAATCGGCGGACCGCAAGCGACTCCGCTGGTGGCACGGGGCTCGGCTGCTGGGCTGGGTTGCCAGGTCACTGGGCTATCCAGTACACACAGACAGCAAAACAGATGATGATTTTACTTATTTTTCTTGCGTTTCTATTTGATCAGTTTGTATACTGCACATTTTGATGGGAAAATTGGAAGAGAGAGGGCATAAGATGCAAGGGCAGTCTGATTCAAAGCCATGACATCATGAGCAAATTTTGGCTCAGTCCCACCAGGAAGCCCAAAACCGGACTTTGATCTGAGTCTAGGTTGCATCTCACAATCTATAGTGTGTAATATGAGGATGGTGGGAAGTTGGTTTGATATGTTTACCTTGCGTGTTTGGGTATTGTAAGGGGAAATTGTTTGTTGGTGCTGTTACTTCATTTCATTCTTGCATAACTTTTGTTGAACATTTTGGGGTTTTATGAATCTAAATAAATCAAATGTGTGTTTGTGTAAGCTTCTGCGTGTGCGCGCATGAGCATGGCAGTGTGTGTAGATGCTTGTGCATGTGTGTTTGCGTGTTTGCGTGTGTGATCGGAACTATATCTGTAGAGTATGTATCATAGGGGCTTTCCACAGCGAGTCTTTCTTAGCTTGCACTTTTTCCTTTCCAGTCCAGCTGCCCCCATTGAAATCCGCTCTCTTCTTGTTTTCCTCTCCCTCAGATGCTCTCTATCTCCCACCTGCCAGACTAATGAAATGATTCAGCATCTGCCATAAAACAGCAAACGGCCCCGGTAGTCTAAAACCACCACTCCGTTTTATTTGGATTCGATTTGAATCAAGGTGTTCATTCTTCGTGGTCCGGGGTTTTTTCTCTCTGGCAGACTCTTTTGAAATCTTTTCATGTACTGGGACGATCACACCTGAGACAAACTCCTTTGAATGTATTTTATATACTGTACATCACTTGTGTCACGGTTCAAGTTCAAGTCTCCAGTTTCAAATCCTAGACGATTCATTCCTTTATAACAGCGATGCATTTGTCCTACAGAAAACAGACACGGAAAAGGATGAACACACTTCTTCCTTCATCCCTGCTGTTTTCTATGCAACCGCTCAAACATCTCTATTCTGTTAACACTGGAGGCAATGCAACAAACTGTCTGGCATTCTCATAAGCCAATAAATGCTCGAGGAAACCAGCACTAGTTTGGAATATAGCTGCGAGCGGGCCAGCCCATGCTGTGCAGCTCCGTTGCGAGTTGAGTTGGATTTGACCCTCATACCTTGATGCAAGCCGACAGGTACGTCGAGTTCTCTGGTGGTTCTGTACGACTCGCAGAGCTCCAGCGATCTCCACACTCCACACAGTCGGTCATGGTTCCTCGGAGAACTGAGCCAGATGGTTCATAAAAGCCAGCAACGCAGCAGGATAGGAGGGAGAGAGATGACCATCGAAAGCTTTAGAAGACGATGGACTCCTGAGAGAGTGGCAGGCGTTGAGACAAGGCCGCGTCATTCTGACAGCTTCTTGGCACGATCGTGGAACGAAAATGAAAATATAAAGCATATTTTCATTCTTTTTTCCTGATAACTTTAATATGTGAATGTTTGTGGTTATGTCTGTGTGTGTGTGTGAAAGAAACAGAACTACCTATGTGGTACCAGATGAAGTCCCTCCATCTAATCCTCTTTATTGAAATTGGACCACCAGTGAGTCTCCATTTGCTCACATAATATACCACAAGCACAGGAGCCAGCAGCGCAGTAATCCTCAACACTGGGAGGTGAATGGCTTTTCTCAGGTTTACTTTATGGACCATTCTGGTTCTCCAGCGCAATTACTTGCAATTGTAATAGCATCAACAAGCAAAGGCCATAATCATTAAGGAAACAAATTACAAACTAGGATATTTACTCACTAACCCCTCTACTGAGCCAGCAGAGAGGGGAAAACAGCTCAGGAAAAGCTTTCAGAGAGCCTTTTCATCCACTGCTCAGATGATGCTATAGTCGCTTTTGAAGCCTACTGAAGTGTAAATGCACAAGACGAAGTGTTGGGCGCTTTGGCAAATTAAGGAACGGTTGTTGGAAGAGATATGAAAGGAGCCTTGTCCTGATGTAGGGAGTTTATCTCAGCCTTTATTAGACACTTAGCACCTCATCAGAAGCTGCCAGACGGAGACGTTATAAAAGGGCTGATTGGAGGAGAGCCAAACTGCAGCCACGGCCAGCGTGATTGGCAGGTGTTGGTGGGCGTTTCCGCCGGTGGCGTTTCCCGGTATGGTCCGCTCCGCACTGGGAACGGCCTGGAATTCATCTGGATCCGTCAGCCACAGTGGCTTTTAATGGTGACGGGAGCTATGCCGCAATTTTTAAAGTCTTTCAAGTTATCAAAGATATCTGAAGTTTTTGCTCCATCGTGCATGAAAAACCAGCGTAGAAACCAGGCTAACCAGTCCAGCAGCTTGCTGGTCTGTGCCACAGTTTGATCCGCTGCACTGCACATTTTGCCTGGCAGCATTACGCGAGGCACAATGTTGCGTAAAGTTTGTATTGGGAGAACCTTAGGTGAGACATTCTTCTCTGATTTCATAAGCACAAGTGAAGCAGTTTTTCTTGCAATCGGCTCTCTTTAAGCCACTTAAGGAACTTTAAAAGCTTTAAAAGGAAAGCAGGACTTCATCTCTCTGTCCCAACCTCACCTCACCAGCCTCTCTCCATCTCATACCCCCATCCCTTCCTCCCTCCCTCCCCCCATCAAAAGTACATGTGCCCTCGGTGAAACGTTGTGTGTGCCTCCAACAGTCATTTATCATCATATACTTATTTCCAAAAAAGAACCATTTGTGTAATGAAAGCTGAGAGGGAAAAAAAAAAAAAAAAAAAAACGGAGAAAAGAAAAACTTTCAACCTGTAATAAAAAACAGACATGCCATGCACCGGGAGGAGGCGAGGAGGGGACGTTTCATTTGCTGCCAGGGTTCCCCAAGGTGGGGGGGGGGGGAAACGTTACATTATAAGGAATGAATTAAGGCTTGGATGCAGAGAGGGAGCTTAGATGCTCGTCGCTTTTATGAGGCTTCAAGCAGAACCGAACACACCGGTGTTGGGCCGGCTCCTAATAGCTGAACGCTCTTGCACAACGGCATCGGCGTTGGATTGTCCCGCTCCCAGAACTGAGGTATATTTTTCCACTGCTGAGATGCCATCGAACAACAGTTTAGAGTCTATGTCCAATAGAGTAGAAGGCAGATTTCTGTTATGTTCTTAATAGAGACACCTGAGGAGATGCAGGCAATTATCAGCAACAGCAATTTTTAATCATACTTTTGTTCTTTACAGCTCCTTATGTTATAGTCTGTAGACAGAGTTGGTCACTGTTGGCTGTAAAAGACGTCTCAAAGATGTGATGCCACACATGGAAATGAAAACAAATGGCACAGAGACACAAGTGAACAAAGGAGTGCTGATGTGATTGCATGTCATTGGTTTACCTATTTCAAGATACATTTGTAAACATGGCAAAACCCATTTTTGAGAGTTGAAGAGGCACAACATACATTACAAATGCACTGTCTCCCTGCCACACATTCATGTTCAAGGTAGCATATTCTTCATTGGAGTCTAACTTAAAGTGTTATTCATCCCTAATGTTTTGAAGCATGTGTACATTACCTTGTGTATGTTTGCCTGAGGTACATGTAAAAAAGATATTCAGAGATCAGGGATGTGAAGTAGGCGGGACTGGAAGAATAGGTCAAGGCCTTTTTTTTGCTCATTGTCATAAAAGCGACTTCCACACAGTTGGAAGTGCCTTTATCTGCATGGACTTTTACCTCTATTACCTTGGAAAATCCTCAACAGGTGAGCAGCGGGTTCTCACCTAAGTGTCGCTTATACAGTTTGGGGCAGGAGGTACAAGGGACAGTGGACAGAGGTGGTAGTACACAAATTCCTTACTCAAGTAAAAGTGCAAATACTCATCTAAAAATATACTCTGGTAAAAGTTTAAGAACCATTTCAAATCCTCTACTCAAGTCAAAGTATAAAAGTACATGGTCTTAAATTTACTTAAAGTATAAAAGTAAAAGTAGTCCTCTAAAAAAGGTATTTCTAATGTACTAAACTGGTTCTCTGTTGAGCCTTCTGCTGAATCACCTCAAATCACTAACGTTAATTCTAGCAGCTGAATTCACTAACATTAATTATCTGCTCTCTTGTTGCTTCTCTCTGTTCTTTTCCCTCCTTTTTTTTTTGGTGTGAACAAGCAGCCAATCGCATTTGACACTTGATCAGTGAGTAGAAAGTACAGATTTTTCTTTTGAAATGTAGTGAGTGAAAGTAAAAAGCCTTAAGTGAAAGAAAAACTTGAGTAAAATACAGATACTTGAAAATCTCACTTACTCCCGCCTCTGACCCTGGACCTGTTTATGCACAGATCCCACATGATAGTGAGTACTGGTATGCTTTAATAAGTCTTGGTCCCATGATGAGACAACATTTACTCAGTTTGGTTGAAGGGTTTGAGAACCCCTGCTCTATCAAAGGCTTGATCTTTCATATAAAAGTCAATAAAATATCGGTGTTGCCCTACCAGAAACAAACAGCTTCTGCGTTTCACCTGTTTCCATGCACCCTGGCAGCCAGGCCGGGTTGGGTTTGTGAAATGCCTACAGTAATTGGCATAAAATAGCCTCTAAAATCCACAATGTGCCTATTACACAGTAGAACCTTTGAAGCCATGAGGTAATGGACTACTGTGCTGTTTTTCTTCTTGACACCCTCTTTAGCAGAGAATCAGATCCAGCACATATGCCGGCAATGAAAGCTCTGTGATTTACCGACCAGTTAACTGACACTAATGGCTGGTAATTGATCGTTCACATTATTTATCGAGCATTGCGAATTTACAATTTGCAAATTCAAACACACCTTGTTTTCTCACTTATCTCTCCAGAGGGCGGACTTCTTTTTTCAGTGACCCATGAATGTGCATGAGGAGAGGTAACGCTTGTTAGCAACACCCTCTCTCACATACACACACACACACACACACACACACACACACACATACTGTATATATATATATATGCAAGCATGCCGCACGCAAGCTCAGTCCGCACCTCAGTGTGCTGGCGAAGGCCTTTGGATTATTGGCGAGGGAAAAAAAAAAGAAATGATGAATTACAATTTTTGGAAATAACAGTTTATCTTTTAAATGTCAAAGGAATCAAAATGAAAAGTGAGCAAGTGCGCAGTGTATGTAAACTATAACAGGGTTTTTCATTCGCTTTGGCTCTAAGGCCGTGAGCTAATCTGAGAAGCAACAAACTGGTGCTGCAGGATTCTGACAGATTTTTGTTACAGTGGTTTATGAAAGCAAACATAAAGCATAAACTGGTAGATTTATGCACTGGCTTCACTTTGTTTACAGTCCGTAGATAACTATGTTTAACTGTATGGCCCAACTGACATGATAGTAACTGTACTCTCTACTCTCCTGACCTTTCTTTGTTTCTTGTTTTTCTCTCTTTCTCTCTTTCCTCTAACTGCTTTACTTAGCGTCTTCCAGCCAGGAGGGACACACTGCTGCAGTATCAGCACCTGACAGGAGGGCCACACAGTCCCCTTCACACTGTTTGAATGGGGGTCAAAGCAACCTAGTGACTATTTTGCTTTCCTCGTCCTTTTTCTGCCTCTATTTGTCCCTCTCTCTCCCCACAAATTGAGCTTCCTACGGACAACCAGGGAGTATGGAGGAAATTACCCGATGGAGGAGACCGTCCCACTGTGAAACAGACTCAGGTTGAGGTTACCTTCAAGCGGCAGACCCTGGGTCGTTTCTGCAGTTTCCCCTCTGGAAAGGTTAAGCGTCTGGTTTGGTGAAAGTAAGCCGATCCCCAGCGCGGCGCCCAGCGAGGGGCAGCAATTTAGTTTTAGAGTCAAATATTCATGGTGGTCGCAGTGCCAAGAGGCTGGCATCGGCTACACACACACACACACACACACACACAAACATTCACCATATCAAGTCGTTCATGTGTAGCAGGCCTCATTAGGGAAAAACAAGCTGAGATGACATCACTCCTTGGGCTCAGAAAAAGGACTTCTGGTGTGGGTGTCTGTGAAAAGAAACAAGGGAAAAAACAAGGGGGAAAATCATTCTTTGAGCTAGATCTGCATTGGACTCCTCTCTTTCTTTTTTCTTTCTTTTGTTGATGCTACAACAATAAATCACCTGTCTGTATATTCATCATTATAATGCCCACAGAGGGTTAGAGGAGTATATTATCTATATATATCTATATCTATATATATATATCAGAAAAGGGAGTTATCGTTTGGAAAACTCACCTCTCGCGCATTTTATGATTTTAAACGTCTTGGATGTGTCTTTCTGAGATGGGTCATCAGTTGTATGAGTCTTATATGAGGCTTTCTCCTGGCCCGGTGTCTACAGGTGCTCCTTGGCGCCTGGACCGGTCCGAAGACCAGCCGGCCCAACGCAGGTGATAATGATCAGCACTGATACGGATTTGGTTCGCATCTCATGTGATATTTAATCTGTCTGGAAGGGAGAGAGGTTACGTGACACAAGGGCTTGGAGATTTATGGGCCTACGATAACTTTAGAGTTGACTCATGAAACCTTTATGAGGTATGGCAGAAATCAACTTCTCAATAGATATATCACTTTCTCATTAGATGTATCATTAGCTTTTATCTTTTCCGTCAAACTGTGGACTACACTCCTCTCAAAGCACGGCACTTGTCATATTAACATGATCTACAAGGATTTTATTACTCCTATCAGGATTGTTTTTTTTTAAAACTGTTAGTAGATTGCAATGCCTACTGTACATGTGTGTGTGTGTGTGTGTGTGTATGCATGCACAATTGGAAGTGGAAAATACAGGCCCATTAATTCCTCTTTATGCAGAAGGGAGGAACATTAATAACTTCTGAAAATAAATAGCTCCTTGTTTATATTTTAATAGAAATTTCCTTCATCTGCAGTTTGGACATGGTTCATATAATTTGAATGTGATAAATGCATGTTTGAGCACTGATGATGCCACAGATACTGTCTCAGAAACTAAAGCAGACGTCGGATCTGATGAGGATTTGACTTCAAAGTCATATACAGTAGTGCGCCAAACTCTCTTTCTCTCTCATGACCAACTCTACTCTATGACCAAGTGGAAAACATTACCTCACATTTTCTTAAGTGTTTCTCAACATACCGAGCAGCAATGTTTATTCATGTAATCAATATGGAAGTAATAATAATCAAAGCATATCTCTCTTCTATTTTGGCCCTCAACAGTAGTTCTCACCTTCACTTGTCAAGACTGTCCTGGACAGGATTCCTAACACTTGATGTGTTCGCTGACCTCTCCGCTATGAAAAAGCAATAACCTTAAATCATATATTAATAGAAGTGCTGCAGAGCGTGGAGGACAGCCTTGTTTCGGTCTTTTTTTAGTCTGTCCTCAGCTGCTGTTTGGTCTAGTCAATCATTTTAGAATTTAGCTCAAGGTCAAAGGTAATTTTTCAGTAATTTCCCTATGAGGGTTGATAAGTCTATAATAT
The DNA here is from genome assembly GCF_048128805.1 of Centroberyx gerrardi. NCBI lineage: Eukaryota > Metazoa > Chordata > Actinopteri > Beryciformes > Berycidae > Centroberyx > Centroberyx gerrardi. The sequence continues at coordinate 24,316,425 of NC_136008.1, forward strand.
TTGAAATGGAAACTATGTGACTTTATTTGGTGTGTGCCACAGGACCAGAATTGGCCAACAAAGCCAGACAAAATAATGCAAACAGATGTGGTCTACAATCAAAAAATAAGACGCATATTCCTTTTTAACCTATACAATCAGGGGAAACCAGGCTGGATTGAGGTTCAGAAAACTTTATAGTCTATCACCTGGCCAGAAAACTGTCTTTGGCTTGAGCTCTTAACAATCAATAAAACCAATGAGAACACAGACATTAGACAGACATCTCACATGCTCCATTGTGATCGTATGGCTGTCACTTTCTATTGTGGATTTGTAAAGAAGATTGAGGATGGAGCAAAATTTGGAAAGCAGAGAATCAGTGGCCAACGGTGAAGTAGTGCGGTTTGTTATGGGTACGGACTGTTTTTGAACACCTCAAACTGTGTGAGCGTGGAACGGAGTGGTGATGAAAGAGACCAAAGGGGTGTAGTCAAGATCGCCAAGCATCAACTTTAGAATTTGTTGAAGTCTGCGGAACAGCTGGCTAAAACAGTGGAAGGTAGATTGGGTGAATTCAGAGGGAAACACCCAGGAATTCACATATGTTATCCCCATGATCTTGGACTGTGCAATCAATGTTTGTGAACAGGAACGACTCTTTCCAAAAGCTAGAACCCAGATAACAGATCATCTTTGAATTAGAATCCTTTTTTAAGGTGGATTTTCTCATCAGGTTTAGACCTATAGGAGGTTCAACGGGTTCAGTCCGATAATATAAATGTGAGAAAACTTAAAATGGAACGAAAGAGATGATGTTAGCGCTAAGATCCTTTGGGGGAACTGGGCCGAGGCATGATATGTTTTCATTTGCAGCCTCTGAGGTATCGCGAGCACATAAACACATCTGACCTATATCACTCAATCTCTTTGACATATTGATCTCTAAAAAGCACTAAGGCTCCCAGTCTTTTCAACCTCAGCAAGCATTGTTATGATCCTCTGTCTTCCCCCATAGACCAGAATGAACCAAATGACAAACTAGCGTATTTAGAAAACGTTGTCATCTTCTTGGCTTGTTTTCAAGCTGAAGGTAACACCGTTCATTTATTACCTTGCAGGCTTCCTCCAAGTCGATTATGTTTCACATGTTTGCATTGTCTTTGGCGCATGTGAAAGTGTTTTGCATGTACATGTGCATAATGTGTATTCATGCATGTGTATATAGGCCTAAGTGTTGAGTGTAGCGCTGGTTGTGCGTGCTTCTGTCTGCGTGTGTGAGTGGTAAGTGGCTTTGGTATGTAGAATGTCTATCTATTTGCGTGTGTGTCGGTGCCTGCAGACGGTGTGTCAAGCACGCATTGGCTGCTCCTACGAAGCACCTGGCATACCCCCACCTCCTTGCTAACAGGGCCTGACAGATCCGCTTCATGCAGGTCCAGAGGAGGAAAACACTCTGAGATGGATCTTAAATTATGATGAGTTGGCAGGTCATTACTAGTATCTCCGTGGCCTCTTCACATCAGCCAGATGAGCTATGAGCAAGGGCAGAACTTAAGGATTTTGGGCTGTAGCCCAGGAGGAATATCTCCATACCATGTTTATAACCCCAAATTCATATTTTGTGGCCATTAGGGACAAGTTCGCACTAGCCCAGACTGAAGATTATGAGCCGCAGATGCACAGAGAATAAGTGAAATGTTTCCTGGATTTAGGTTTGAGTTAGGCCAATTTGCTCATAAGCCAAAGGGGTGGTGGGGACAAACAAAGAAGAAGAAGATGAATTACATAATTTATACCTCACCTTTGCGTCACCCAGCCCAAACACACGCGCACATGCACATAACCGCATGACAAAATGCATGTGTGTGTGTGTGTGCATGCATGGGTGCTTCTATCCATGCAAATGTTTGTACGTGTGTTTGTGTGCCTGTCTGCAGGTATGTGTCTTTGTACATCTGTGCATGTTTGTGTGTATGTGTATGTTTTTGTGTGTGTGTGTGTGTGCATGTGCATGTGCATGTATTTTGCACTCTCTAAGCCCCTGTCTTTGATGTGCCCTCTCTGAGTTGAAAGGGTAACATGAGAACTCAGGACCCACAATGCCGCTCTCACCTGTGTCCTTTGATGATAGGACAGAGGCTAAGTAGACCAAACCATGGATGTCTCTGTCATGGAACTCACACACACACACACACACACACACACACACACACACACATATATTCTCCACGACCTTTTATTGTGGTGAGTGCACGACTCAAACCACTCCAGCTGCCTTTGTTGGCCATAGCTCTGATGCGCTCCTGTTACGATGGTGGATGGATGGATGTCATGCAGAGGTTAAGGCCCTGCTGTCCTCTCTGCATCACTCAGCTCCGCCTGTGGGAGTCTCTGAAAACCCTGGACACCCCTATTAACCTCCAGACCACTGATCCTTCTCTATACATCGCTTTGCATTTCTAGACTCTTCATGTCTCTCTATTTATTTACTGTATTTCTCTGTTTCACCTTCTCCCGCTCCCTCTCTCTCAAGACCTTGTTTGAGGACCGGTCGTTGCAGCCTGGTGTCCGACATGGCCAATATTATTTTTGTTGAGAAACAAAGTTGTATGTTGCATTCAAATCATAACATTTGACTTTCCGCTGCCAGTATGTCTGAGGATTTGCTTGAGAACCAAGTTGACAACTGAAGACTAATAAGTAGCTTATCCTCTTCAGATACACACATGCACATCCCCAATCTCAAACAGGTGTACAGAAAAAAGTAGACTTGTCTATGTCGGTGCTAGCAATTACATTTACATTTACAATTTGTTCTTTATAGAGTCATACTCGTTGTTTGTTTGTGTATATGTAGTGGAAAACTGGACAAGACTTAATCACTTGGTCACACATGACTGCTTTGGCCACAGGAGGGAGCAACAGGGCCATTTCTCCCCATCTATTGATTATTTGTCTATCTGTGTCTCTCTCTGTCCCACTTTATCTGTCTTGCTATGTGCTCACACCTGCAAAGTTACTTTTCTATTCTGGGATTCCTAGAGCACTAGCAAGATAAAGAAAGCGGAAGTAGAAATCTAGTAAATCCACTGTGGCTATGGAACCCATTTTACAGTGGATGTGATGAAAATGTATTGTAAGTATTACCTTGGCAAAATTAGTTGCATATTAAACTACCTGGCTCTGTTGCAAGTGGGATAACGCAAACGGAGGTTAACAATAGATGATAGTCCTAGGTCTTGCAGTCTGGTGTGCAGCATAGTCGCATACTGGCTGGACAGAGAGTGATGAGTTGACAGCAGGATGAGGAGGACAGGTGAACCAGATACTGGCTCAGGTCAGTACAAGGTCAGAGCACAGAGTGAGAGAAGCGGTGTGTATGTGTGTCAGTGTGTGTGTGTGTTGGGGGGAAGGGGGGCGGAGGGATAATTCCATGAGGTAACAACTCTTCTTCCCTCTGAGTCTCTCACTCTCTCGCTCTCACTCGTTCTCTCTCGCTCACACACACACACACACACACACCTTCGAGCTCTCCCTCCACACACAAACCCCACCGTTTAGCCGGGCAGAAGCGACCCATTGTCAAACCAAAGAGGCGCTGAAGGGTCCTGTCCTCCCCGTCCCTCCATCCCTCCCTTCACCCCCCCTCCCCTCCCCCAGAGGGATGACAATGACCTCCGTCTGAAACAGAATAGGTGCTGCACCTGGGGCCAGGGGGGGTCCCACGCAGGCCGGTCTGATTCACCTCTACTCTTTTCACCCTCATGATCAGTGTCACACAGCACCTTAAAAGTCCAAAATAGATCACGGGCCTTGCTCTCTTGGGTCCTCTGCATGAGAGGAGTACTATTCTGTTATTCTACTATGATTGTTTTGGGTCCCAGGTCAACTGAATAAAATGCTCAGTTTGGGTGCTAGCCAGGTTGAAAAGGTTTAAGATTAAATGAGATGATCCCTGTGGGGAAACTGGGTCATTGCAGTTGCAGAGAATAGCATATTGAGGATAATACAACACATAAATAAAGGTAAAGTGTCTTCGCTGCCAGATGTACAGGTTAGCAGATGTTTGCAATTTACACATATACAATTAACAGTCTGTACTCAGGGTGTGCAAAATATTCATCATTGGCTCTCCACATTATAAGATTTACAGAGCAGATGTGGAAGTGTGCATCGCTAGTTGTTCACATCATCAGATATACAGATGGAAGAGCATATGTATGGATTGTGTCTAGCTGTGCAAACGTAAGCGAACAACCCTTGCCATAGAATGACACTCGCCTCTGCTCCAGCCAACGTCTAGCATGACATGATAACACTTCCTAAATCAAATCAAATCTGTGCTGACACAGTGCCATAGACACTCAATGATATAATCATCTTTATTTTACTGAAAACAGATGATTTTTTCCCCCCACCAAAATAAGATATCCACTATTTTCAAAACTGACCTACAGTAGCTCACAATAGCAACATTTTAGAGGATGCAATCATTTACTGCTGGCATGTGAAAACTTTGTAACTTCAATTTCAGCAATGGTTTTACGTTCTTTGTTTTTACATGGTTGTTGTTTTTATGTGAATTTTACATGATCCATTAGGCTACATGTTGAGGAAGCTGAAGTGAAACACATTCCAACCCTATTGTATAATTCTTTAAAAAAAAAAAGGCTTGGGAGTTGATCTGAAAACAAGGATTTTTTTCTGAGAAGTTGACAGAGGGATACATGGTTTTCATCCTGTTTAATTTAAATTTCTGTGTCATCTACTCTGCTTTTAGTTCAACTTTCTCAGTGGCTGTTTTGTGGGAGAACATTTGACCACATGAAACATGATCTTTAGTCAGTCTCTCTTCTGCTTCTTCTTCTTCTTCTTCTGTTTGTACATCCTCATCTCACCATCCCTCCCCCTCTCCATCCCTCCTGCGACCTATCCTGCTCCCTTCCTCACCCCCCTCCCTTACTTCCTTACTTCCTAGCACTCTCCCTCCTGCCCCTTCCTCCCTCCGTCCCTCTCTCTCTGCTGTCACTATGCCCAGCCCCAGTCTGTCTCCAGTGGCATAGCCTGAACCAACAGAGCTCTAATCCCAGGATCACCTCTCATCGCTGGGGGACAGAGAGCAGGATCAGCCCTCCTCCCATCATCCAAGCTCCAGGAATCTCCAGTCTGACTCTCATGGCTGGACCACACCACAAACACCACATAATGCCCGAGAGAGAGACAGAGAGACAGAGAGAGAGAGAGAGAGAGAGATGCCAGACACATACAGTACGTGGTACCACGTCTGTGTAATGACAGTAATGGCTGCTATTTATTGACCCGCCTGAGCCTGTGTGTGTGTGTGTGTGTGTGTGTGTGTGTGTGCATTTGTGAGCTTGTCTGTCAGGCCGGTATGTTTGGATACAAGGAGAAAAGGGCTTGTGACAACATTTCCCTCATAGCTGACATTGTGTCTGTGACCCCTCCAGTGTATTAGTAAGATATACTTCACACTCACACATTAATAGGTCTGTCTGCAACACTAGGCTGAGGGTTAACAGGGATGAGTCAAGTTTTGAAGAAGTCAGCAACTCAGTGGGCTAACATGGGTCAAGTGCTGTCCTTAGCACAGTTTGCCCCAAGGCAACAAGTTTTCTTTGCATTTTCTGTGTTCCCCTTTGGACAGCGAAGCAAGCAAAAATCAAACCAAAACCTCTGAAACAAGCACAGATCCTATACAGGCCCATGACACATGTTCAATTCAATTCAATTCATTTCAATTTTATTGTCATTGTACAATGCACAAGTACAGGCACAACAAAATGTGGACTTGCAAGCTCCCAAGGGTACAATGCAAAGAGGTATAAAGAAAAAAAATAGGCATTTAGAATATCAGAAAATAAAACAAAACCGACCGTAACTTCAATTTAACAGATAATAATTATCTGCTCAATGTCTATAGGTAATCACATTTGTATTTAGCAAGCTAGCTAACAGTTATGGTTAGCTAATGATATGCTAGTGTTAGCTAACATTAGCTAGCTACCAGGTAACTGAAAAACCGCATCTTTTTTTTTTTTTAATCTGATAATGCAATGCTCAGCTAGCACGACATGGTTATCATTCAAATGACCTAATTCCACTAATGTTACCTAAATACCACAAGATACCGTTACCTACAGTTAAAGTTCATAGGGCAGCAGAAGACGTGGACGTTCATAAATTAATAACAGAGAGTGGGACTCAGTGTGAGGGAAGTCAGTGTGGCATTTAGCCTATAGGCGAGAGGCCATTTCACAGCCAAAGACGTCATCTCACAAAGCGTTGATGACTGACTGACTGCCTCCCTGCCTGACCTGAATATGCCTCTTGATGCTCCCGGTTGCACTTTGGGAAAAACAATACGGGTCTCAGCTTTTTTTCCTTAACGTGGTGATGTCATTATCTGGTCCTTCTTTTGTTGGTTCTAGCTGTAACGAAAAAGCTTACAGATGAGCGGAAGTGCTCCTGATGTCCCATGCAGAACTGATGTCCCATGATGTCCCATGCAGAACAGAAATACCTGCACATATCTATACACCCATATGAACACACACACACACGAACACCATACAGGTACAGTACAATAACAATACATTTTTTAGACTTGACATATGACCATAGACATATACCATTAGATTTACAATATGAAGGGATTCAGCATTCTTAAGAGGAGCTACAAGAAAAACATGGTTACTGTAGTTAATGATGCAGTTAATAATGAGTCCGGTCATCCCCCAGTTTCACTGACAGCTGCTGTTAATCAGGAAACTGTTGGAGCCGTCACGGGCCACAAAGGAGGGCAGCAGGCAGGCAGGGACCTCTGAAACTGAGGGGTTGACTTCAGTAGCACTGTAGCCCGAAAGATAACACACAGCACATCTGCTTAGTCTCAGCACTCACACTTTATCATCTACAACCATGATCAACCATTATCTCAAGATGCTGAAAAGGACGTTTCAGTCCATAGTTGCAAATGTCATGTTTTGGAGTAGTCCAACAAGTATTCTATTTTTAGTTGTTTTTCCAGTGACTGTAACAGATTATAACTGCAACATATTTGTAATCAGTTTACTGTAATGTGATTGCATGTAATCTTACAGCTCTTTGGCAAGCCATTCAGCCAAGGAGGAAGACTGGAAATGGGAAGACAGACGGGAAGACAGGCAGGTGAGATGCTGTGTGAGACATCTGACCTTAACAACTTGTTTAATTGTTGTGTGTGGCAGTGTGACAGCACAGTATGGTGTGTGTGTGTATGTTTCCCCATTCCGTATCTGTCTGCCTGTCTGTCTGTGTGTGTGTGTGTTGACCAAAAAAGCAGACCTGAATCTGATTTATTCAGGGCCAGACACCTCTGAAACCGAGGAGTTACCTCCAGCAGGCATCTGTTCAGTGTCAGAGCTCAGACATTTTGTCATCAGATCATTATATTTCCATTACACGTAATCCTGCTGTTAATTAGGTATCAAGTCCAATTGCGAATCCAATTCAGGCCGGGCCCCTTGGATCCGAGGGGTTGCCTTCAGTAGTTGCCTTCTGTGACATGACAAGATAAAACGCAGCACATCTGCTTAGTGTCAGCACTCCAACATGGCGGCGGGTTGGAGGGATGAACTAGCCAAGGGGAGTGTGTGGTAGTGGTGGGTGATTTAAACTCATGAGCTGATGGCTCTGCTTTTCCTCTTTTGGAGGAGGGGGCTGGCTACAAACACACGGAAGACCTAATGTAGTACAGCAGCATGCAGACTGTGTGTGTGTGTGTGTGTGTGTGTGTGCGTGTGTGCGTTATACAAAGGTTGGATGGTAATGGAATACTTGTAATGGTGTTACGTATATTCTAGATAAAATAAATAAATAAATAAAAATGTAACTATTTTGTTATGTTACCTGAAAAAAGAATGTATTCTGTTCACAGACCTTTGTGAAAAATTTGTGGATTATGTATGAGAACTTTTAAAGTGAAAGTGAAAGTGAAGTGAAGAAAGCCATTTAAATCTTTATAAAATCTTTATAAAATTACATTTTTAAAATCTTATAAAATGTGGCACAGGAGAAAATTTGGGCTACCTGAAATACAATTTCTGTTCACTTTATTCAGGTTTTCTTAAATGTTCAGTTTTTCTTATCTGTACATTTATACCTCAAATATTGCAAAATAATCTGAAAGTAATCAGAATACATTACTGAGTTTGGGTAATCTCTTGGATTATGTTACTGATTACAGTTTTGATGAGACAACTAGTAACTGTGGTGGAATACATTTTCAAAGTAACCCAGCCATTCCTGTTGTTGAGGGATGCATGTATGAGTGTGACTGTCTGTCTTGTGTGTTCTCATACACTCTCTCACCAGGTCAGAGGCTGTACATCATGCTGGATGACACAGTGGAGTACAATCCTCACCAGGAGTAGCTGCATCCTCTGACTAACAGGTTTACACTCATCACCGCATCATTATATCTTCTCACTACCGGATGATTCACACAGTCTTCCTCTAATGAGATGAATTTATCTGGAACTGGAGGTTGTTAATTTGAAACAGCAGACTGACTGGGAAAATATTGGTGGGGAAAGTGAATGAGTAATGCAGTGACTCTCTCTCCTCCCTCCACAACCACATCGGTGCCCCTGAGCAAGGCACTTAATCCATAACTTCTCAACTGGAGGTGCTCAGTGGCCAACAGTAGATGATTGGAGTATAGTGGGCGTCTCTCATCTAACCCTAACCCTATTGAAAAAGAGCATTATGCTCTGCAATAGGCGTGGGATGGGGCTTTCAAGGGCAGTATCAACTCAAAATGTTCAGAACATAAACTGAAATTACCACCAGATGATTTATGAATATGGTCTAAGCTGAGCTCATCTCTGCTTTCAACAGGACACAGTGAGAATCATACAAAACAGGTTTTGGGGACACATGAATAATATATAAAACTGCAGAAATCAGACTGTGTGTGTATGTGTATAATGAACCCTTTATGAAATGTCTGTATAAAAACCTGTAATTGAGCCAAATGGAGTCCTTTAGGAGCTGCAAGATAGTTGATTTGGTCATATCTTTATCAGAGGGCCCCAGAGCAGAAACAAAACAAAGTGAACTGACCTGTAAAATGCTAACCTGCTAGCCCATTCAGTAAAGTACATTGTTGGAAATGTGTTGTAAAAATATGTGCAATAGATATGACTTATATGTCAAGTTATATCATGACTGTAACTGTATTTAGTCCGGTTACTAACATAGGGCATTCCAGTATGAGCTGTCATTTATAATGCATTCTAAGAAATGATGAATATTCTTCTAGTCAGGAATGTAGTGGGGGTGTAAACTCATCTAAACTCAGCTTACCCACTTTTATATTTGGAAAATAAAGTTTACCCACCTTTTTAGGCTGATAAATATTCCTGATGTAAATTCATACTAGAAACCATAGAAAGTAGTATAAAACAGATGTTAGTTATAGAAGAAGTTATATGTTATATGAAAATATGGTCCTTTAAGAAAACAAAACAAAGCATAACCTAATGCGTTTCTGACAATATAATGGATTTTTGTTCATAGTGGTGGTTGTTTGGTTATGATGATCACTGACTGAAGGTCATTGTTCCCCCACTTTTTATTTACCACTCCATCACTGCTTGTAACACTGTACAGCTGTATGTCTGTTAGGTAGACTGTAACCACTGGGCAATGTGAGCTGGAATTATGAAGGACAAGTTTTCTCATAGTCTGATGAAACAGAGAAAATGGGAAAAGCTTTACAAAGTATCTTCCTCTCTCTGCTCTCTACCCCCTTCTGAGGTGGGACCTCTAGCTTACACAACGCCCCTGGAGCATGGCACTGCCGAGCAGACAAAACACACACACACACACACACGCAAACATGCAAACACACTCAGTCGTCATACAGAGAAAGAAACGCGCTTGCAAAACGCCTTTTCCTCTCTTATCATTTATCATCAAAACGCAATTCCCCAAACTCTTGACGTATGTTTGCTCGAAAAACAGGGAACATTTACAGAGAGATACCGGTCACAATGATGCATCAGTGTTCCTCCAACTATCCACAGTAAGAACAACATGGGCTCATTTGTTCAAAGCCATGTTTTTGGTCTTAAAAATGTCCAAGATGATATGAGTTTATGAGTATCTTGCTCTTTCCCTTAAAAGGTGTTTGTTTGTGTATCTCCTTCTCTCTCTCTCTCTCTGTATGAGTGTGTGTGTGTTGGTGCGAGTGTGTTAATTCATGTGCTCACATGTACGTTTACAAGTCTACTTCTGTGCGAATTTGCGCATCCATCTCATGAATGTCTGCATCTGTGTGTGTGTGTGTGTTTAGGTGCGGTTGTGAGCGTGTGTCTCTGTGTGTGTGACCAGGGGTCGTAACTCTGCCCAGGACAGTTTTATAAAGTGTGGTGCAGCCAGCGAAGCGGCAGTAAATCAGTTTTATTTGCTGTGTGTTGGGGGTCAGCTCTCTTGACACCCCCAGACCCTGACTCCAGAGGAATGGACTGGCTGGGTTTTGCTGTTGCAGCTGTGTTGTTGTAGGCTGGTAGTTAAGGGGGATTTATACTTCTACAGGCGCGGTTCACCTGAGGAAAAGGAACGCTCGCCATTTTTTGGGGGAGTGCTCAATACAGTTTGTGATTTTAGTCATGGGCAGCACACTAAATATCTAATAGTAATACTAATAATAACACATTTTATTTGTATAGCGCTTTTCAAGATACTCAAAGACACTTTACATGAAATAGTATTTGCATTAAAACAGTGTACAAATACATACCGTTTATAAAAACTATACTATGAAAAACATTTGAACATTCAAGGTGGGAAACTCTGCCAGGAAGATTGGCATATAAAACTAGCATTACTTCAACACATAAGTGAAGACTTTAGATAGGCCTTTATCAAATTAGCTAGCAATCTCAGGAACAACACCTGCAACGACTGCTTGAATATAGGGACGTTAGCTAGCTTACTACTTAATTAGCTACTAGCTAGCTATCTTGGCTAGACTCTGGTAGCTATGGTGGTTCAAATATTTTAAACTGTGAACCATTTGTTTTTAATATTTTTTCTAGTGGGGAATTTGAGAAATGATAAATGTTTGTATGATGTGCATCTTGGTGCAGTATAGGACTTCCTGCTTTACCTTATTTATGCCATTGGGCGAAAACCTTGTAGCTCGTTTTCATGTTTTAACTTAAGTTGAAGGATTTCATGCTCCTCCATGGGTTGAGAAAATTCTACCGCCCTTGGGTTTATGAAATCTTTTCCAAACCAATTAGATACTCAATAATGCCTGGTTGCTAAAGCTAAAAGCAAGGCTATTTTTCTCTTGACAAGCTGAAATTTTGGATATAGAAGGTTTTCAACAGCAATATGGTTAGGTGGCTAGATTAGGAATCTTTCACACTTTTTTCTCAAAGGAATACACGTGCACCCATTTACACATATACATTCATATTCTGTGTTGTGGGGAGCTTCTCCACTCACCGTTCATGCTGTCACACAGCAACAGACACAGGCAAGCATGACATTCACATACACACATTAATACACATGCACAACAAAACAAACATAACACACACCAAAACCGCACAGTGAACTGAAATTAGCACAATCACAATGTCATTATATTTTTGAAGGTTTCACTTTCCAAATGGTGTTTATCATCAAAAACAGATATTCATTACTCAGTAGTTCTAAAACATTAATCATTGCATCTTCAAAATTCATACTATTTTGCAAGCAAAGGCCTTAAGATTGCTCCTAACTGAAATGTAGTTCCATAATGAGTTTCATTTAAAAGCTGTAAGACTCAACTTACTGGACTGATTTACAGTGCGGAGGGCTTTTCTTGGATATCTGCAGAGGTTTCAGAGAATACAGTATCAGTCAGACTCAACACTCATGCTTCTGTTTATTTATCCTTTCTATGGAGTCTGTTTATTGCAAACATTCGAAACAATGTTTGCCGCAAAACATAAACACCAAAAAAGTTAGAGCAAAACGAATAAACTAGATTATGTCATTACTTTTTGGTAACCATGCTGCCCATAATTGGGAAATAGTAGTTTGGTGTACTGTACCGTAACTCATATTGGATTTTATAAATGAAATGTCCTCCGTACACAACTTGTCAGAGCTAATGGTTTCATTTTGCTGACAGAGACTTTGCCCTAAATCCTAGAGAGAATGGTTTGCACACACACACACACACACACACACACACACAGTCCTAGAGAGCAGGGCTGTACGGCGTGGCACACCGATGATATAAACACGATGTGGGAATGCAAACAAACTCCCTTGCTATTCCTCTCTTTCTCTTTCAGCAAATCTGTTCTCAGAAGGTCGTTTTCCTCGCAGCTCATTTCTGTCATTTCTCCATTTCAGAGTTCCCAGACCCCGAGACAACCTCTCACACTGCAAGTCAACACTTAGGCCATAAGCAAACTGCTGATGAATTGAATTTACAATTAAAATAAGTATTACTGGATGAAAATCGGGGTGTGTAGTAATGGGCTTACAGATTGTGGCTTGAAACATACACAGACACAAACACACACACACACACACACACACACACACACACACACACACACACAAGCAAGTGCATGAGTATTCAAACACTCACATATACCAAACAGTACAGGAGCAGGAAACCCCACAGATTCTCTTGTTGCATGACTCTACAGTTAAACAAAAACGAGTGCAATTAGAGAAAAAAAAAAGAATGGATGTTCCACGTTCATGTTTAGGTTCTTTCCAAAATCCCCCTCTCTCTTTCATTCTCAGCGATCGCAGGATAATTGAAGTCAACATTACTTTTAGCATTTTTTGTACTGAAGCCATATTATTCACATCCTCTCATTTGTGTTTTTTTTATTTATTTATTTTAACAAATCATTCTCTGTTCTGGGTGTAACATCGCACTTCTTCCTGTGAAGTGAAGGCTGAGAAATAGTGATGGTCTCTATAAGTATAAATTAAACTGGTGCAGATGTTTGACGCAGGAGTATTGAATCTTGCAGTGTGTGTCCTGCTTAGACAGTGCATGGGCTATGCTAAGTCGTGGCACCCTCATGGCTAAGAACCTGGCTTACAGTCGTTCGTTGCATGTCATACCCTCTCTCTCTCCTATCTTTCCTGTCACTCTCTAATGCATGCTATCTAATAAAAAAGAGATGCAGAAGAAATATTCTTATCCAACAGAAGAGCAGAGTCTTTTGAAGCCCCACTTTGCCGTCAGACCCCCTGCCGCTTTTGAAACCGTGACAAATTGCTCTCCCTCCATTCCCGATATCTGAAATTACCTGCATCTGCCTACTATAGAAATACATATATCCTCAGCGGGGGGTAAAGAGTCGGCTCTCTGATGCTGTAGGCATCGTAAGATGATAAGATTAATGCCACATCAGTTTATAAGTTCATCCAGCTGCATATTCAAAAGAAAAGATAACAAATCCCTGCTTTGAAGACATACGGTCTCCCAGTGCATAGGTATCTGGAATGTAGTGTGTGTTGAAAAGTGATCAGAGATATAGCCGCGGGACAAGGATATTTCATGATGAAATGAAAGGTTGAGAAATAACAATAATGTATAATGTATTTTGGCCTCCTGCTGAGGAAGGAATATTGGATTAATGAAGCAGATTTTATATGAAAAAATGAATCTAAGTGTTGTCTTTGAACAGATACATACTGTGACAGATGAACATTCAAAATTTCTCTCTAAATGTTATGCATGGGGAGAGCAAAGAAGGTAACATGTAGAGGGTGATCACCTTACAGAACATGTCACCCCCTGGCAAAATGAGGAGCGTTTTCATAGGGGTGAGTCATACAGTAGTGTGTGTGTGTGTGTGTGTGTGTGTGTGTGTGTGTGTGTGTCTGATCCCATGAGCAGCGCCTCTTGTTTTTGACCACTTCTCACCCTTTTACATCCAAACCTGTCGACTTTGCCACATGCGTGGTTCAAACGGTGCCCACACACCTCTGCACATGTGCTTCGGTGTTTAGAATAAGACGTATTGATATTCAGCAGGAACAGGAAAAAGCCCCCTTCACACATTCTCTGTGCGAATCTGGGGGCCATTTCCTCTCTCTCTCTCTCTCTCTCTCTCTCTCTGTGTGTTTGCATGCACCTGTTTTATGTTTCTTAGCGATCAACTTTGGAGGTCTTTTGAAGCAGGTTGCAGAGTCCAACAGTCAACAGATGCCTTCTCACTGGGTCAACATGAGAGAGAGAGAGAGAAAGAGAGAGAGAGAGAAAGTGGAGAGAGAGAGAGAGAGAGAGAGAGAGAGAGAGAGAGAGAGAGAGATTCAAATTCTGACCGCAGGTTTCTGAGACATTCAGAAAACTTATCTGCCTCATTGCATGGACCAGACAGATAATTGTCTCTATTAGAAGCTCCTTAATGAAACAGCACAGACCTGAAAACACAACAACCACATAATACAGTTATACATAAATGTCTGATCAGAATGTGTCAGTGTATTTCTCAATCAGTCATTGGGTCATGATGGGAGAAGGTGAGTGACTTGCAGGCTGGTGGCATTCACCTGCTGGAGGTCCCTAATTGGAGCAGACACATCACTCGTCACACATTTAACCAATCACCTTGTCCAAAACAGTTAAGTGTGAGGTCCTCTGGCCAGGGCAAATGTGTGGGGCGTGTGTGTGTGTGTGTGTGTGTCCCCCCAGCTTGCCCATTCTTGGACCCAAATCACATCCAGAAGTGCTCAGACCTCTCACAGAGGGCTGGAAGCCATTTCACCTCAATAGGCCCGTAGTTAACCTATCAGAGCAAAGGGTCTCACGTCAGCTGAGAGAGAGAGAGAGAGAGAGAGAGAGAGAGAGAGAGAGAGGGAGGAATCTGAACTTATATATTGTGTATTATCTTATGGCCTATCTGCAGAACACTGTCTGGACAGTCTGCACAGTTAAATCATACATATTATCTTGTGTCCTATTCTGGTGTCTAGAAACCTCCTCATGCCTTAACATGGCTGCTGGCATTGGCCTCCAAGTGGTGAAAATGTTTCATGACCCTGGGACAAAGCTGAACCATTGATATTTTCATTCATAATTATTTAGCCTACATGACATACACCTCAACCCAGTGAACTACCAGAACACCCAATTCCTACATATTTGTTTTTTGGGAGATATAAGGGATCTGCAGGATATCAATGATATAATAACCATTTGAAATATACTGTATGATAGGAACCATCACCAAAAGTTTCACTGTGTACTCAGGAAAATAGCTACTGTTCTAATTCCCCCTTTAAAAAAAAAAAAAAAAAGTAATCATACATGAACATCTATGGCAAAGTGTGAAGCAATTGGGTCTATCTGAATTGAAAGGATTTATTTTGGCAGGGAGTGCAGAAATGGAGGTTTGGAAAGCACAGTGTTGATAGGGGGATGGAGGGGTGGCAAAACTGGCAACAGCCTCGAGTCGTTATAGTACCACTTCCTGGTTAATGGTGTATGAAGAGCCTTTGATCGCCTTGCCGAGCCTTTAGCCGCCATCAATGCGAAGCAGAAAGTAGAAAAATGTGTTGTGGCCAGCAAATGACTTGCTAATTATCAAAAATGCCCTCTTTCGTATAGCGGTTATCTACAAAACGAGTTTAAAATAGCTCCCTGGGTCTGTCCAAACAGATACAACGTGGATGAAAACAAAAATTACCTTGACAGCTCTAACAGCAAGCCTGTTTTAGTGTTTTGATCTTTTGGTCATTTCCATTTTCAGGATCGCAGTGTACTCTTATCCAAAAGGCCTTGTGTCACGAGTTGATTCACATTACAGATAAAAGATGAATAACAGTCAGCTGCAACCAACATGGCAGCCAAAGCCTTTGTTTTAGGCCAAACTGAAAACTATTTCTGAACATTTCCATAACCTTTCATCAGGAATATGTGATGCCATCTGGGGTGTATAAATTGCCTTCATTAAAGGGCAGGTCGCTTTTTTTCTGCCAGCTTATAAAATATCCATCCACATGAAAAGCAATGAAAAAATGTAATTGTCACTTCAAAATAAAAGCCGTCCACTACACAAAATACTCTCAGATGCTGGATGATGTCATCAATAAACAAGCTCAAAAACACTACAGCAACACAAGTGTCTCTCGAAAACAAAGAATATCAACCTAACAGATTTTGAATTATGTATTTATTTATTGAAAAGTACATTAGAATGAAAAAGGGGAACATCTTATAGCTCAAATTTGTATATAATGAGACACGTACTTAATGATGCTATCAGTAAATCTGTTAAAAGTTTGAGTTGTCATGCTTGAGTTCAAAGCATTAATGCCTTATCACATTCCTTATCAACGACTGCTGCTATACGAAGCTGGAACATTATATTCACACTTCAATTAGCCTCTTACCAGCCGCGGACACATTTGCACTTCAAGCTCAGCCATTTAGGACGGAAAAAGTGGAGTAGAAAAACCCGCGGCTCCAATATGTATTTTTATTAGTAAATATGATGTATTTGGCCCGGGGCTACTCTCTTTCATTTCAGCCCGCTGCCAAACGCCAAAGCCCAGGGTAAATTAATACAAACCATGAAGCCATGTGCCATTAAACTGGACTCAAAGTCCTGGCAGAGCACCAGACACCCATTATTATTTATTAATTTATTTTTAATTCGGCAAATGCTTTGCAGATGTTTCGCATACCTCATGTTTTTCGGGAGACCCTGTGAAGGAATAGTAGTAGTACCTTGCATAGCTGAGTGTTTTTCTCTCTCTCTCTCTCTCTCTCTCTCTCTCTCTCTCTCTCACTCACTCACTTGTAGCAGAGAAAAATGCTCAGCTTTCAAAGTGTGGCCTGTTTCAGTTTATTTTCAGGTGCGAGTCGATCTGGAATCCCCTTGTAACATCTGCGGTTGTGTGAGGCAGAATTTGTACTGATCTAAATAAGCAACCGTGAATCATTCTGGTGGTTTTTTGATATGAAAGCGGACATAAGGCTTGAATCACCGTCCATGAATGTGCCATGTAGCTGTTAGGAAGCTCATATTCAAGCTTTACCAATGTGTTACGAACCCAGGTTCTACCTGGGCATTACCCCTCTGTTTCTAGGATTAAAATACAGTAAAATATTAATGCTGTGTGACTAGATGTTGTGTCACCAGCCTGTCCTATGGCATCTTCTTCTCCAAAGGTTCAACTGTGTTGTTGTGACAGTGTTTTAGTGCATACATGTACTTATATATGAAAACACATACAGTCATATGTTACACACACACACACACACACACACACACACACACACACACACACACACATACACACACACACAGACACAAACACACAGAGCTCCAGTAAAAGTACAGTACAATCATCATGACTAACTTTGACCACATTAATACTGTAGAACACCAATCAGACCACAACAGTCCAAACCAGAGCTGTTTATAGAGACCTGACTGTTTTCTCCTAAACCAGAGCAGAAGACCGCTTCTGTAATGGCGGCCGTTTGAAGTCCTTAATCAGTTTTTAATGGTACGGAGCGAGGTGGATATTAACTACTACATGTGTGGTTTTATGGTTACTTGCCATTGCAGTAGTTGGCGTGCTACATTAAGCCGTGCCAGATGCAATTTACTCACAGCCTCTTGTTCAGATAGCTGGCTAATGATAGTAATAAACACTAGCAGGTGCTCTGCAAATATTTTCAGTTTTACCGAGCGGAATCTGACATCCAGATTCTCCCGACTGCTGCAACTGTTGGCCCATCGCTTTGGAAGAAGAGCGATTCGTGTCACGAGGGGGGATTTATAGCGAGGTCAGCGAGTGTATGTGTATGCGTATGCGTATGTGTATGGGTGTGTTTTGCTTTGTACATATAGCCTCTATGATGGGAAGGGTAGTGATGACTCAAATTATAAGACATTATACATGTCTGATGTGGTGAAAGTGGGTTTCTTTTGCATGTGTATGTCGATGCGTGGCCACTGGCTGCCTCTGTCTTACTGGAAGTCAGCGGCCTTGATGGTTAGCGGTCTATCACACACACAGAAACAGAGAGAGAGAGAGAGAGAGGGGAGGTAAGAATAGAAAAAGGCTGCTAAAGGTGTACACAATGTCTGTCTGTCTGTCTGTCTGCCTGTCTCCTGTCTGTCTCCTGTCTGTCTGTCTGTCTGTCTGTCTGTGTGGTAATGAGGTAAAATTGCAGGTCCAGGCCAGCCGTCTGGACTTTATAGGCCTGGAGGTGGAGACCCCTGCCGCATGTAAAAGGAGACCCCGTCTGCAAGGTGCACTGCTTTACAGGGGTCTAATCCAGCAATAAAGACAGCGAGAAGGAGAGAGAGAAAGAAACAGTGAGTGTTCTTTTACATCGTCCCACTCTTTCCCTCACGCCGGTTTGATCTAGCTTCCGTTGCCATGAGTTTAATACATCTTTCCATGATTTAACTGCCTGTTGTTTGCCTCCTGTTTTTAATGCTGGGGTTCATGAGGTTCATGTGTAAGTGCAGTGAACACATAGCCTGTATGATGGACCACCTGAATAGTCAAATTGCAGTTTAAATTTTTCTTTTAAAAGTAGCAGTTTCTGTTGTTCACACAAGACATGCCTTTCCGCTTTTTTGACGTAATGCTGCCATTCACATAACACTGGAAATACCTAATAATACATTTCACTGTTGTCATTTCCCGGAAATTATGTTTAACCGCCGGAGTCTCTGCAGTTTGAAAACACGGCGGGTTAATCTCTCCGTCCGCCCGACTCCGAGGATCTCTCTTATTTCACCGTCTGTCCAATTCCACATTTTCGTCAAAAAAGTAAAGCTGCAGCCCGTTGTATAGTGGTTGGTATTCCTCATACAGTTTGACAACAGAGCGTCCAAACGTTGTGCTGCTCGTCCTGTTAATGTTACGGCATCGCTCACACATACGGTCGATACGGAACTTTACTAGTAACTTTACGTCTTGAGCAGTGAAATTGGCGGAACTGATTTACCGGCATTTCGACACCGGCTCCTTTTCACAAATGAGCCCTGTGTCGTTAAATTTACACAACAGGCTGTATGCGGGGCATGTGTGCAAGGGGCTCTATAATCAGTAGCCTTGTAAGTTACAAGGGCAAAATACACTAGCAACACAGTGCTACGAACTGCATCAGTTGAGGTTTTAAAGGTGGAGTGGAAATGAGCGAATGCCATGATGCAGTCTCTCACAGCACTCCTCCATCTGGGCCCTGCTGCTGCGGCCTGTCCTGTGTTTAGAAGTGCAGAGCTTTCAGGGCGGTTGTGGCGGCTTTGGGCCGGCTCTCTTGTTTTCCCTCCGCACTGACACCGCCTCGGCCACGTTTGATGGTTGATTGAACATGAAAACAATCGGCTGCGTTCTGCGAGGAAGCCGTGAAACTGTCAGCTTCCCTTTCCACTGTGTGGCAGAGTTGAGCCTGACGGAGGTGGACAGACGGATGATCTTCTAGACCTCAACGCTGTAAACTTAACAATCCCATGTTGAGAACTAGAAGAGAAGTGTTGAGTAATAAATGGACTAGCTTTGGGAGACGAGGGTCAGTAATACTGGCTCTCTATCTCTCAGGCTCGCTCGCTCACATTCATTCCTTTAGGTCTTCTTCTCCTGCTCTCCACCCTTCTTCTTCTTTGTCTTTTCTCCATATCATCTTTCTTCTGTGTTCTTCCTCTACTCCTCTCTCTGGCTTTTTACCTCTTGGTCTTTGACTCTCTCTCTCTCTCTCTCTCCCTCTCTCTCTCTCTCTTTCTCTCTCTCTCTCTTTCTCTCTCTCTCTCTCTCTCTCCCTCTCTCTCGCCCTGCAGGTCATCAGTCACACCCAGGTTAATGAGAGTTTACCCAGGCCTCTGTGCTTGTTTATCCTCTCATAACAGAGTCCTTAATGGAAAGCAGTAGTGTGCAGTTAGCTCTCTCTCTCTCTCTCTACTCATTCTGGTAGCACCATAGATATGTATTTCATTTTAATGCTGTGTATTTGGCTTCTTCTATAGATCAAACATCGAGAAATCATTGGGAAAGCTTGAGAATGAGAAACACATTTGGGCCAAATTACTGGCTTTAGAATTATTCCTCCATATTGAAGAATGACATGATCATAGCTTAAACTTGACATATTCTATAAAGTGAATTCTTAGTCAGCCATTTATCCAAGAGAGGGTATACAAAAGTGAGAGAGACTTGTTCAGATACTGAACAGCAGTGGGATGGAAAGCATTGTTTCAGAGCGACCTCTCCTTTAATCAGTCCAGTTGGACAGTTGTTAGGTTCTGGCTGAGCCACTGGCATGACAGGAGGCCATGTCCTTAAGGCTTGATTTGCACTGCCTGCTTAAAGCTGATTGTTCTTCCTCTGGGGGAATATATTTAGTTTTTTCATCATTGCTGATTCATGGAGGAACCGCATGTAATCTGACTGTTCTCCTATTTTAAATAGCAATGAAAAAAAAAAAAGAAAAGTCATATTTTTGTGCCTGGGTGACTCACAGGGTTAAGGCACATGTGTTGCGCTCTGAACAAAAACAATGGGGTTCAATCTGCTCACAACTTTTGTGTCACTCCCATCTTGACTGTCAGTCTTCATTGTATACTTTCGAATAAAACAAGTGCCAAAAAAATCACCTTTGATTCGGTAGTGTAACTCTAACCAGACTCGGAGCTTTCATTCTCTCCCAGAGCAGACTAAACTCTGCTATGCAGCCAGCTGTTGGGGAAATATCAAGACACCCCAGAGATGACCCCACAATTATGAAAATGAGGTATTAATAGTCTAAAATTGCACCCAAATGGCTATCATGCAGACGCACAAGAAAAACCTGTTTGTTTTTTCTTTCCATTGAAATCGTTAGCGGTGTTTGGAAAAATTTCTTGGATGAGGTTCAGAGGTAATCTGGACACTTGCAGTGTGTTGCAGTGGGGAATGACTGTGTGTGTGTGTGTGTGTGTGTGTGTGTGTGTGTGTGTGTGTGTGTGCGTCTGCATGTAATGCTGTCTCTGTATTTTTTCAGTATCAACATCTCAACCTTGCACCTCCATCTGACTCTGGCAAATACTGCCAACTCAGTGTCAAATTAGCGAGATCTGTTTGTGTGTGCGTGCTTGGGAGGGAAGTGTGTGTGTGTGTGTGTTGGGGGGGTGTTGGGGTTATATCAGCATATTCTCCCCATCCATTCCTGGAAGGGTTCGGCCTGTGGAGAGCTATAAATGAGAAGAGGAAGGGAAGTACATTCAACCTGGTCAGGTCAGTTTCTGGATTTGAAGGGAGAATATTCACAAAGAAAAATGTTCAGCACTGCATGTATTTGACTCACTCACCTTTTGTTTCTGCAGTTGTGGAGTAAAGATGCCTTGTTTTATTTCTTTTCAATGACTTTTGCAAGGCTTCAAGATAAAGTGACAGGAGGGGAAATATTGGGGTTTAAAAGGGAGTGGGAGGATTGAAGAGAGACCTTGGAAAGACAGAGGAGGGGAGCGTCTCAATATAACGGGTAGCAGTCGGGGAAAGACTGTCTGAGAACTTTTATGCCGTGTAACTCTTTTGTCCAGGGTGTATTTTCTTTTGGCCTGAGTCTGAGCACCAATGTGAGATTAATACACAGCCCAACTAGGACTGACTAAGCAGTCCGATCTGACGGCCTTCACTGATTTTCACTGAACTGAAATGCTTCTAGAGAAAGGTCAAACATGCACCGTTTTGTTTGTAACCACTCAATGCTGCATACTTGTGTTTATGAGACTTACTGACAGTGGTGGAAAAAGTACTCAAATCATTTAGCAATACCTTCATGGAAAAATACTCCAGTAAAACTAAAAGTTCTGCATTCAAAATTGTACTTCAATTATTGATGCATTAACCTGTAAGAAGTATTTTAATGTTATAGGTCCAACTACTGCATATACTACTCCATAACCTCTAACTATGCATCATATTTTACGAGCTTATTGTATGTTTTGCATGTAAAACCTTATTCTGCAAAGTAACTAGTAACTACAGCTGTCAGATTAATGTAGTGGAGTAAAAAGTACAATATTTCCCTCTGAAATGTAGTAGAGTAAAGTCTTACAAAATGGAAATACTCAAGTAAAGTGGTTATTGAGGATGAGTTGGGTGATGAGTGGAAGGTCTAGATCAATGCAAATCATTTGATAACAGTCATGTTATTAGTGCACAAATGGCTTGATGGATATGGAGTGTTCCTGTGCCGGGCTGGACGTCTGGTGCGGACCCCCAGCTCAGCCTCTCGTTACGGGCCGGGGGTAAGATGGATGAGACCCTGAAAACGAGACAATTTCCTGGTATAATCCCAGGTGGAGGCGAAGAATGGCGAGGCGCATGAGGAGGTCCTGCAGTGTGTGTGTGTGTGTGTGTGTGCAGATGCAAGCATCTCTGTGTGTGTGTGTGCACATGTATGAGGCATGAGAGGCCTTGGTGTATAGTCTTCATGTCTAACACAGACCACCCAAGGAAACCAGAGCCGTTTATATATCATATAAATCTTTGTCATTCCGAAATGTAAAGGTACATGTTTTCTTTCTTTCTTTGAACATATTTCTCTTTCTTTTAAGGTTATTACAGATGATTTTATGATCCATTTCTCCCCTCCTCTCTATTTCTTTCCCTTGTTCTTATTCCACCGCTCCAGGATTGAAGAGTGCGCGTTGATCTGGACAGCGACAGCATTACCTTCTCTTTCGGTGGGTGCTACCCCTGGCGTGATTAGCCGGAGAGCGAGAGATTGGGTTTCCAAGCCGCACATTAATTTAATCACGCGGCATTGTTAACAGATGTCACTGTACGGCGCCGGGCCCATTGATCCTTCATCAGCATGTGTTGCTGCAATCAATACCCTCATTAGCGAGCTGTCGGGGCCAAGGAAATGCTTAGAGAGAAGGCCTTTTTCATGTTCGATTACGCTGCGAGTGCTGAGCCGCCGTCCAACTCCGGCGCTGGCCGAGTTCTGGGAGCGTTCCGCGTCACGCCGGGGGATTTCACACCGACACACACAACACGGTTTTATATTTGTTGGAGGGCCGGAGAAACGGCTGACGTTCGCGCCCGCTCTGTGTGCTGATTGCGATGGATTCCCTGATGATTCCTGGGGGCAAGGAACGTCACACACACACTCACACACACACACACACACACACACACACACACATTCTATTTCGCAGAAACCTACAGTACACACATACACACATGCATGCATGCACACACAGCGCTAGATAAATGGCGTTTTGGTGCAGGACTCAGAGTGCAGTATAAATTTACATATAGTAATGTACATGTGGAACACATACAAACACACATGTTCGGACAAGTGCGCATGCATGCACACATACACATGAACACGTGTGCCGACGCACAAACGCACATACATTTTTTTCATAGCAGAAATATTCCTAATAGTTTTCACAAAACATGTATCTTTCAAATGTAGCTTTATTTATCACCTGCAGATTTACATGAGCAAAGTTCAACTGATAAAAACAGATTTTCCATCAATTTACAAGCCAGTACATCTGAAGCTCAGCATCTCTGACCTCTTCTGATCTCACTCTGATCAGCGCTTCTCTGAATCCTTTATCTCTGTAGATAATCATTGGAATGAATGCTTTCAATTCTCTCACTATCTGCCCATAAATATGACTTAACCACAGACAAATGTTCTGGAACACTCTTGCCAGAAATCACTGCAGTTCATAGCAGAGGCTGTCTTGCAAAATGCTAAATTAAACATTTTTAAATGTACATGAACTTGCATTACTAGTGATTTATCCATCCTGTATATTATCCACAGAGCTGCAGTAGCTGGTACAGCCTTTTCCTTTTGAATGGAACAAGTTACCATGACATATTTTAATGTGAAAGTTTCTCAAGCAAATGATGGGTAATCATTACATGTGTTTGATTGTAAGCAATGTATCTAAACAGGAGAGTTTAAAATGCTGCTACATTCACTGCCATAACACCAAAGACAGAGAGGCAAAGAAAGAGTGTGTTTGTGTGTGTGTGTGTGTGTGTGTGTGTGTGTGTTTTTGTGCACGTGCGCATGCATGTATCACTCTGCGCCCATACATGTGCGGCCAATACACGGCCATGCGTGTGTATGTGCGTGCACTCTTGCCTCCTGATGGACGTTATCGGATGTGTGTATCTCCCAGCAGCCCTCTCTGCCCCCATGTATTTGGATTTCGCTATTACTTAATAGCTGCTAATAAACAATTTATGCCACTTAACTGGGGTAATACATTATGTCCTGACACTCGGTTGAGTAACCACCTTGACTCTCTCTCCCTCTCCTCCTCCAGTGGTGGAAAACAAAATACTTGGCGCGCGGCCACAGACAACACTGAGAGCCATTATCTGCTGTGTGCTCTCTAAGGCAGCTTTGAACCAGGAAGACTCAGCCAGGCCTCTCCTGCTGACCAGGTATTAGGTATTGAATAGCTGACCCGCCTCGCAATGAGATATGGATAGTGTGTTATTAATGAAACATGGATGCAGCCGTGGTTCAGAAATGCTGCAGGCACAATAAGAAAAAAACATGTAATAGACCATGTGTAGCAGCTGATACAAAGATTCAATATCAATCCAGATCAGGTGTAGCACTTAATGCAAATATTTAACATCATTATGGCTGGATGAAATAGAACTGACTTGTATGTGACTTGTATGAGAACATGTGTGTGTGTGTGTGTGTGTGTGTGTGTGTGTGCAGCTCTGGGGGTTCTTCCACCTAAAACTGCAGCAACAGACTTTAATAAAAGTGAAATGTTTTAATGATAGATTGTAATGATGTGATGATGGATTATATGGTAATTCAATATACCTGAAGGGGTCCAGGAGGATTAGGTAGAGAGGGTCACACATGCATGTATGCTGTACCGGCACACACACACACACATACGCACACACACACACACACACACACACACACACACACACACACACACACGCCCCATCCCCAACACTCACACATGTCGGAGGAAAACAAATGATGCTCCCTGTACTCCCCTTACACACACACGGACTCACTCTCACACACACACACACACACACTCCTCTGTGTGCTATCAGTCCGGTGTGTGTCTCCAGAGGGAAACAGTATCAGACAACAGAGTTCACGTGACCCGGGGAGTCAGCCTTCCTTAATCCTACTGTCAGGCCTAATTGGGCAGTGGGGGATTGATCTACTGTGCCCTCTGTGTGTGTCTGTGTGTGTGTGTGTGTGTGTGTGTGTGTGTGTGTGTGTGTGTGCCCTAAATGGCCTCTTGGCTGAAGTTCATTTACAGATGGGCTCCTGACTCCACACTCTTCATAGGAGAGAAGACAGGAGCGGAAGAGAGACAAAGAAAGAAGTAGAAGACAGAGACACACACAGAGAGAGAGAGGGAGAGAGAGAGAGAGAGAGAGAGAGACTATCTCAGACAAGAATGTCTTTTCCGCTATCTCTTCTCTTCCTTTCTGTTCACTTTTTGTCTTTTGGTCATTTTCACAAAATGACCAGGGGGCAATTCCAGGGAAAATGTGACTTTCTAAAATGTTTTAACTGGTCATTCTACTGTATATTGAATTAGGCAGATCAGAATTAAACAGTAACAGGGATGGGAACAACTGGGTCAAAATCAATGTGGATGCAATTGCAGGCTGTAAAGAACAAAAGTATCATGGAAAAGAACTATTCATCCTACCTGTTAGCAAAGTTTCCCCTCTACATTGCCTCTAAGTGTTTCCAGTGTATCATCGCCCTAATACCTGCCACAGACTGGTCCCACACAGCTCTTCATGATCTAGTTCTCAGACAGAGTCCCATCTCTGCTAGCTGTGGATATAAGGCTTTGGGACGGCTCAGCTGATGCTTATCACCATGAAACAGCACATTGTACATAAATTAGTCCTTTGCACTTTACCAGTAGAGGGCAATACTGCTAAAACTACAGTGACCAACACCCAGCTCCCTCCCAAACACACAAATCACATCCATTATCTCTGTTGTTTCAGGAATGGTAGAGCATTGCTTTCAGAGAGGAGATATATTTGTCGAACAAAGAAGGAAACTATAACAAATGATGTGGTGCCGTCTCTCGTAACAGGAGAGAGGAACAAGGGAGGTGGCTGTAAATCACGACAGACCATAATGACCCATCGTTTAATTCAGGGCCAGGGGAATTCATAATTCCAGCTAAGATCTTCCCCCATCCCCGTGCCCCGGACACTCCATTCATCTGCGTGTTTCACTTTGTGAAGGAAGTGGCTGTATCTCCGCCTGAAATATGCCTTTTATTTTTTTAGAAGGTTAGCGCTGAGCGGCTTAAGGCGAGATACGGTGCAGGATGCCAAAAAAAAAAAGAGAAACGGATGAAAAAGTGACCAGCTGGGTGAGACTAACCAGACTTGGCACTGCAAATCGCCGAAGACATCCATCAAAAACAGCAAACTACGACACATATGTTTTTACTGCTTTTCTTTCTGCTACTACTCCATCGGAAGGTTTTACAGCGTGGATTTAAAAAACAAAAAGAATCAGGAAATCACAGACGATAATATGAGTTACACAGTCAACTTAAGGAACTCGCTCTGCTTGCCCACGTCATATTAGTTTGGTTTCATTATTAATTTGGTATTTTCTCTGTTTCGTTTCCTCTCTCTCTGTAATTTCTGCTTAAGCACCTGGACCTTTAATGACATCATGGGTACAAATGGGCTCATGGGTACCGTTCAGTTGTAATCAGTCAGTTGGGGCTGTGCAGGGAACTAAGACAGAAAAATGAGGCATTTTCACTTCTGTAAATGGTCATTTAGTTTTTTTCAGGATATACATATATTTAAATACACACACACACACACACACACACACACATATATATATATATATATATATATATCTATATATATATAGATATATATATATTTATGCCAACAATTGGTCACTGGACAGGATCTCTGCCAGTATGTCGAGACCAACAAAATATATATAAATACTGATGTAGAAATGTGGGATGATGACACCCGCTGGTTATAAATAAGCACTTCGCTCATCTGTTTGCAAACAAAAACAATACTTACCAATTATAAAATAAAATGAGCATCATATGAATTAGACACCACTCTACCATTTGCGAGACGTTACTTCAAGTGTGTGTGCCGTCTACAGATGCCCTGCGGTGCCATCCTCTATTTTCAGACCCTGCTTTTGTCTGCGGCTTTCCTCTGGCCTAATCTGATGCAGACCATCCACATGGTATTATTCACAACATTTAGGGAAAGTGTTATGAGACCGCACATGCTCTAATATCATGGCAGCCTCTGCTTTTAGAGGCTCTATGTGATGCTGAAGACGGAAACCGCTTTTGTTTGGCCTCAATTTCTGACCTTTTTTCTGTTGTAAAATGTGGCATTGCCACTATGTGTGTGTCACCGTCAGACCGCACAGATGATGCATCCGTTTCTTAAAATTCCCTGGTATTTTTTTTTTAGATTACTCTAAATCATGTTCCAATAATCTGAACAACTAAACAGGAGAAAGAACTGATGTACTGCCTTCATCAGACAGAGACCATGTAGCTAAAAAACAAAATACAAATTCTCTATAGTTAGTGTTAGGGATGGGATGATATATTGAAATTCAATACATCACAATACAAAAATGTGACAATACGTGTCGTGGGGCAGAAAAATGAATTTTATTCTGCTGTAGTAATCAAAAATGAGACGGCTTGACCATCACAATTTCTCAAGCTCTCCATCCAAATTATATTATTTGGACTTTGTAATGACATTTTTAAATTGTTGTTTACATTCTAGCAAGCCAATGCCATCGCTAGAAACATTTGTGGCTCAGAAATAAACAGAATTCTGCACAATAAGACTTTTCAATCTTTTCTTCTTGAATTGTGAACCTCATATTGCATATTGAGTCGTATCGTGAGATAAGCATATCGTCCCGTCCTTACTTAGTATCCTTGTCAGAACAGCTCTTACATTTAGCTGCATTAGTTCATGTTATTAAAAGCATCCCACTCTATCCCCGTACTTGAATTAGTGTCATCTTTGTCAGAATGAGCAAGCCTCCTGTTTGCCATTATTTGTCGTTTTTGCCAACCCCCATAAGAAGATATTACTCAACATGTCTTCTCTGTCACTCATTTAAATTGGAACCACCTTCTTTTTTACAGCCTGAAAAAAAAAAAAAAAGCGAGCGGATATGCGTCAAAGTCATCCTGTGTGACCTCTCTGAAGAGTTTCCTGAATGACAGATGTACTGTTCGCAGTCCTTACAGAGAGCTGTTGTTTAGACAGGTAATGGGCTGAGAGAAACACGACCACAGAAACCACTGTTACGCCTGATCTGGTTACACACGCATAGCACCGCTCTCTCTCTCTGTGTGTGTGTGTGTGTGTGTATCTGTCTCTGTGCATGTGTGTGGGTTTGGACGTATGTGTGCAGGCATGTGTGTTACTGCTAATGGGCCCATGCATGTTATTCTGTGTGTGTTTGTTTTATTCCCACACTCCGGTTTGCTTTTGCGTGTGTGTGTGTGTGTGTGTGTGTATGTATTTGCCTATGCTTGAATTTGTGTGTGCTTGTGAGAGAGCATGTATGTGTGTGCATATGTGCAATAGCGTGTGTCTGTGTGTGTGTGCGTGTGTGTGTGTGTGTATGTGCATGTATTTGCCTATGCTTGAATTTGTGTGTGTGCTTATGAGAAAGCGTGTGTGTGTGCATATTTGCAAAAGTGTGTGTGTGTGTGTGTGTGTGTGTGTGTGTGTGTGTGTGTGTGTGTGTGTGTGCACGCACGCGCGTGCGTGCATGCATGTGTGTGTGTGCCTGAGCTCACCGTAACATAACAGCAGGTTATGAGGTTGGAGCGCCTGTGTTTATTTGTTTGTGTAGCAGATGCCCTTATGCAGGGCACACACTCAGCCTGTGCTTCATTTAACACATCCACATATTTACACAGCTGGATATGAGCTGATAGGGAGAGGCTTGTGGTCAAGCAGCTTAATGTGCATGTTAAAGGGAGGGAGACAGGAAGTTTGGCACGTTCACTTTTTTCCTTTTTTTCTTTCTTTCTCTCTTTCTTTCTTTCTTTCTTTCTTACTGTCCAGATATTTTTGGGGCTTGTTGTTTTCATACAAATTTAGTTGAAATACCTCTTGACATGTGAATTGCTCAGCAATGTGATAGTAAAGGAACCATGAACTCAATTCCTTATAGACTATTCTCTCTCTCTCTCTCTCTCTCTCTCTCTCTCGCTCTCTCTCTCTCTCTCTCTCTCTCGCTTTCTCAATTCAATTCAATTCAGTGGGCTTTTATTGGCATGACATACTTGCAATATTGTTGCCAAAGCAACAACAAAACAACAAATACATGTAGGACAAAATGATAAAAGAAAAATCTCTCCTTCTCTCTCTCTCTCTCTCTCTCTCTCTCCCTCTCTCTCTCTATTTATCTATCCTCACCCAACTAACCTATCCCTTTAATTCCCTTATCAGTCGCCCCCCCACCCACACCTCCTTCCATCCCCAGCCCTCTATTCCATCTCTCCACTCCTTCATCTCTTCCTTCCTGTCCTGCACCTCTCCTCCTTCCTCTCATCCCCTATCCCTCCATTCCCTCTCTCTCTCGCTCTACCATCTCCTCACCCCCCACATCCACCTCTCCTAACCCTCTCCTCCCTTCTGTCTACCCCATTTTTTTTCCCCCACCTCCTTTTTCCCTCCCTCCCTCCTCCCGCTTTCTCCCTCCCTCCTTCTTTTTCCCTCCATACAAAAGCCACATGGAGGGTCTGCTTCTAATCTCCACATTCTGGGATCTCCATTTGTTTTGCTTGTCCAGGGACCCCACAATGCAGTTTCCAGTGCCCAGGACCCACTCAGCGCAGATTTAATTAGATAAGGCGCATGGTGGACGGGGCTGGAGAATTGAAATTGGACATGGGGGTTTTACAGGGAGGGCTGGCTGGTCCTTGGCACGGCGTGAGCCCGGTGCAACAATGCGCCTCACACTGTGAGGGGCAATGAGAAAGTGGAAAGGAAGGGGGTGGGATGGAGATGGCATACTTAACTCCACCCTGGTAGTCGCCAAGGGTGTGTGTGGCTATTGTGCTCCAGGCCTTACAGGCTGCTGGTGCCACACCGACTCATGCCACTGAGCCTCTGAGCCAACACTCTCATATGAAATCTTGTGAAATGAGCACGAACTCTGAAACGCAGATGACGTTCCTCCAC
Source organism: Centroberyx gerrardi (assembly GCF_048128805.1). Lineage (NCBI taxonomy): Eukaryota > Metazoa > Chordata > Actinopteri > Beryciformes > Berycidae > Centroberyx > Centroberyx gerrardi. Next base: position 24,346,671 of record NC_136008.1, read on the forward strand.
CACAAAAGCATTATGTGACAACAGCGCAGATTGGACACGCCATTTTCACGGTTAAGTTTGGCAAATAACACAACTTTGGTTAAAGGACCATACCGGTTTTTGCATGTTTTATCTCATTTACCACAATTCACCTATACTTGACATTACTACTGACCATTTTCCAAAGCATAGCACACTTTTTTAGATGTTTGAATGTGTTTTTCCTACCTTCCAGGCAGCCATTCATTTCCATTCATCTCAGTATGGGACGAAAATCAACTTGCAGAGACTTGAAACATCCTTGATAATCCATCAGTGAACATCCTGCCAAGGTTTATTTTTGTCAATGTTACTTTATCATTGTGTGGTAATTTAGTTTGATGCCTGCATTGATTTAAAGAGTCTATACATCTTCTGGTGAGTTCACATGCTGGTGGGAAGCTCCACCAGCAAGTCGGCTGCCAGACAGCAGTGCATTCATGTGCTGTTTGGTCGGAAAATCAAACCCAGAAGACAAGTGATAAGCAAACATGGGCATCATGAAAAGGATGATGTGGATTTTGCTCCTTCTTGCTTTAAAACAAGTTATGATAGATAACTAGATGATTGGCTAACTACCAAGTAGGAAGTTTGTTTTTCCAATTTATCGATAGCATATGAATGTACCATTCCTCTCTGTCTCACTCGGAAACACACACAACAGAATGTTCTTGAAGAAAAGATTGTTTTACAAACTAAATTCAAACATCCATGACTTCTAAACCCAGGCACCAATATTAGCCGGAGCAGCAGTGAATTTTAAGTTAGGTTTATCACCTGAACATTTGAATTTGAAAAAATAGGGAAATCGAGTAAATATTCAAAAATCTAAAAAAGTATGGCATGCTTTGGAAAAAGGTTGTTGATAATGTAAGGTATGCGTGCAGAGTAGGAAATGGGCTAAAACATGCAAAAACCTCTTCGCTCTTTAAGATTAGGCAACAAAATTAGTTTGGCTAAGACTATAGGGTAAAGTTTTGGTCATGGTTAAACAAGAAAAAGTTTATCTAAAAATGTCAACTTTACTCACAGTAGAAAACTTCTTTGCACAAGTTGGGAATTGAACCTGGGTCATCAGAACTTGAAGGCAACTGCAGATACTATTTCAATATCAAACTACTTTCGGTCTCCTTCACCTAAAACTTTCATGGTAGGGAAACATATTTCTCCACATTTTCGTGCACAGAGCATGCATTTCCATTTTAAGACCTTGTGCTTATTTCACAAAATGTTGGGAGACCAGACAACTTTGAACAAGGCTTCAACAAACTGAAACTAAACAATGTGCTCACTAGAAGCTAAGTGGGGCGGAGACGTTTTGCCTGAGACCCTGAGTCTCAATCAGATTTGTCTGTGTGTGTGTGTGTGTGTGTGTGTGTGTGTGTGTGTGTGTGTGTGTGTGTGCGTACCTGCAGTGAAAGTTTACAGGCTTCTTTACATAGTGAGTAATGTCCTCAGTCATATACAGTATAGGGCCCATAAAACCTATTCCAAATCCACTGCACATTTTGAAACGTGCATAGGTATCAGCCAATTCAAAATCAGCCAGTTTTCCTCAATTCCTCTAAAAGTTGGCTCTTTGTGGAGGTTTTCAGCCAGCAGCAGCAATTAGCATAATATATCTTAGTACAGCTTGATTTATGTCAGTGCTGCACTCTCTCAGGTCACCACCTCCTCTTATTTACTTTGCGTGATTTGAACACATTATAGCAGCTCTCCAGTGTTTTACAGTCACTGATCTGTTTCCGTTGTTTTTCCAATATGTGTTTTTTATTCCAGTCTGGCACCGAAACAATACGATTGAATATAATGATGTCAGCATCTCTACATCATATCCATCATTCTCCTGTTGACAAGAAAGGGTTCTCATTATCCGGCATGTCGTCACGCACAGACCTCTGATTCGCGAAGGGAGAGGAAAAAAGAGGAGATGTACAGAAGACGGGATGAAAGAAAGGGCAGAGGGATAGAGGAAGAGATGGGACAGTGGGGATGAAGGGGAGAAGGAGGTGTGGGAGGAGGAAGGCAGCATGGACATAAAGGAAATAGGGGATAGAGAAAAGAGAGTGTTCCCTTTTGAGAGAGAGGGAATGAGCGTAGCGTGTTCAGTGGCTTCTGTGACCCTGGGCAGACCCTGCATGTAATTGGTGGCTTGCTTAGCCTGAGTGTTCTAATAACACAACTATTAGCATGCGGTGCTGAGGAGAATTACACACGGCACGACTCAGGTGGGTTTGATTACAGAGCACAGGGTGTACAGATAGTCTTCATAGATTATTGGCTTACAACTGGCAGGTGGAGGTTTTGATGTTGTTTTCTGATGATGATGACAGAGATGTTGAAGATGATTTCTGATGATTTTTCCCTTTATTATGATTCCATATACAGCAGTTACAGAGATAGAAAGGAACAAAACAATACGTACAAGGATACAACAGAAAAGACAAATAAAATAAAACAAGAGGAGAAAAAAAGAAAGAAAAATCAGCTGAATAATGATAAGATGCAATTCCTTATGCTATATTCCCCTGTTAAACGGTCTATGTTCCTCAGGATCGAATCGTCAATTCATCATTATTTTCAGTCTATACATAAATTTTTTGGATTGGATTTAATTGGATTTTTAATTGGGTTTACAAGTCAAAAATGGTGGAAAGATAGAAAAGGAAGGAAATGAGAATAAAGAGAAAAGGCATCAGTGACTAGAGAGGGGGAAGTGGTTGTGATTATGTAGTAAAAGTAAAGAAATGAACCTCTTTCACTTTAACATCTAAATGCTTGAAGGAAACAAAGGTAAATGTATTTCATTTACATTTCTTGTGGATTGTGCATTTTTTCCTTCTGTTTTAATCTTTATCAATGGAAGGGTTTTGCTGCACATGCATGCTCTTTCTCAGCATCAGTCTACCACACACTTACAGCTGGAGGGTGAAGTGTGTGTGTGTGTGTGTGTGTGTGTGTGTGTGTGGGGAGGGGGGGGTCGTTAGTCATTCAGTTTCCCCCGCCCCTAATGTTGTGGCTGCTGTTGATCTCATGATGATGAGGGTGATTATGGCAATGATCATGATGGTGGCAGTGGTGACGATGGCGCCGAGGATGAATGATATGATGATGATATTAATGATTGATTTCTGCGTCTGCCTGCCCCTTATCCTTTTCTTCCCCTCCGCTCCTCTTTCCCTTCAGCGTGTCTCTCTTTCTCCTCCCATGTCAGTTGTCTCTCGGCGTAAAATGCATTATATTATGTGGAGAAGACATGTTTGATATTCTTTGTGGCGAGGATTAATTCGGTCGTGGTCTCGCTTTAAAGCATTATTGGCAGCACATGTGGTTTCAGGCATGTTTGCTGAACAATCAGCCTCAATTAACCAATGTACTGAACCCTCCGCATGATCGCCGCTATTCTGATGTGCCGCTCTTTACTGCTCCTCGGCCCCCAGGCTGGATGGTGAATTACAGCGGTTTCGACCAAACAAGAGTCAATCACACAACACACAAGGGCCACAGTGACTTCAGAGCAGCCTGCAGCGTTTGTTCCCTGCGGTCTGAAACAGGGTGTACTTTCTCTCTTTCTTTTTCTCTTATAGCCCCCACGTCTATCTTTTTATCTTTTCTTTCCTGCTTATAGCCTCTCTTTCTTCGACTCGGATCTCCACCCCTCTTCTCTTTCCTCCTCCTCCTCCTCTTTTGCTCCCACCATGTCTAGAAATCCAGCAGATCCTCCAAGGGGCCCTCGTCAGTTTTGAGCTTCCTATCAGGGCTACCGTACACACATACACACACACACACACACACACACACACACATACACACACACACACACACACACACACCAAAACGCAGCTGTCATCTTTTAAAAATTCATCATAATTGTATTTGCACTGCCTCACTTAGATACATATGGCTAATGCTCTCGGCTCTGCTATCTGCTACTGCCTGCTGTGCTGGAAGTGTGTGTGTGTGTGTGTGTGTGTGTGTGTGTGTGTGTGTGTGTGTGTGTAATGTGTGAACGTGTGAAAATCCTTTGGGGACGAGAAATAACAAGAGACATGAGGAATCCCAAGTTGTAAGTATGTATTGCAGACTGTGCTTAAGGGCTGTTATGTTACTGAATACATTACGGCTTTTAGAGTTCTAATCCAAACCACATCTGATTAAAACTGTGTAGCACATGGTGACAAATACTGTCTGGTCCCGACCTGCAGTAGATTCCTCTGCTTGATTGTATTATGAAGGCAATTCCTTTTTCCACCTGGCAGAGAATTTGGAAAAGCGGTGTGTAACCAAGGTTGATTTCCTTTTTTCCTGTATTACTTGCTAGTTAAATATTCGTCTAAATATCGTATCGCTGTTTGTCGGGTGAAAACCTCGCATCTCCAAAATGTCAACTTTTCAGAAACAGAAAAGAAAAAGAAAAACAGCCTTGTTTTAGCTTGACAACCATGCGTTTTTCACTTTAATGGAATGGGTTTTGAAAGACCAAAGAGTCACAGAACTCTCAACCCATAGACAACCATGTAATCCTTCAGTTTAAGTTAAAGCATGAAAATCACCAAAATTGGAGTTACAAGGTTTCAACCCGACAACGACAATATGCTCCTGAAAAAAACAACAAAACAAAACCAAACCAGGAAGTGTTCTCTACTGATAAAAGCAGATATGAAAGCAGTACACTAGTATCAGCTTTCCCCAGTCAGTCAGTCAGTCAGACAGCGCTGGGTTGTGGATGTGTGTGAAGCGCTCTGTGTGTTTATCTTTACAGATTCCAGACGGACTCTCGGTGAAAGGGACAGTAGCCAAACATCTGTGCGCTGGCACTCGGCGACAGGTCTGCTGCAGATTGGTGATACGCACGGAAAAAGTGCGCGGGCACGCACGCATACACACATCTGCACGTGGAGAGATGCATGACACACTCATACACACACTCATCGTACACACACGGACAAGAGTGACCCTCACACACTCATAGACACATCTTCAACAGGTGCTCAACAAGTCATCTTTCAACACTGGTGACCTGTCCGGGGCGTTTCCCTTGTTTCCCGCCCAATTGCATGCTGGGATAGGCTTCAACCCCTCCCTTCCTCCCCCTGTGACCCTGAATAGGAATAAGCGGGTACGGAAAATGGATGGATGGATGAACATGGAGCACTCTAACGACTGGAAAAGCATGTTACAAGTCATGCACACCTACCATCTACACACAGGCTCACCTACAAAGTAAACAATAAAAGTTAAGCTGCCATTTCCGTGAAATCAGAACCTCAACATGCGAAAGCCAAATTAGGTTAGGAAAGACCACAAAGGTTATCACTTAATTTCCAGGACACAGATGCGATTGTTTTAGCTGTGATATTGTTCCAGTTGGCAGCTGTTCGCTGGAGTAAAGATGGTATTAAGCCTTTGCCCCTGATGTTTTCCTTTTCAACCCCATGCTTTTGTTTCATGAACGTTGCCTATCTAACCAAAACCGCTCTCCACTGTTCGGGGTGACGGGGAACACCTGCTGTCGGTGCTTCCATTCCAACATAAAGATTTTTCTTTGTCTCACTGCTATGAAGTCAAGGACACCGTGATGATGTTTACCCAACGCAAATCTCTCTCTCTTTTCTGCTGCTTTTTCTCCGTCTCGCTTTCTCTCTCTCTGGCTGATGATTCACAGTAAAGGTACTGGCACTGAAACAAGGCAGGATAGTCGATATTCACAGACTCCTGCATAATCATAATCATAAGGAGCCCCGAGTAACGTTGATCTGACAGCATTGTTGTGATGTTCTCTCTTTCTTTTTTCCCCGTGAAAAAACAGCAGGTTTGTGTTTGGGCAGATGGACGGGAGTTGGCTGATGCTCCCTGGGGATGAAATCAACTCTGCCGTGGACCCAAGTCCATGTTTATCTTTGGGCTTTATTAGATGTTGATGTTGGCTGTGCGAGAGAACCACTTGTTTAAAAAACTATTTTTAAGGCAAGAAATGGGAGGAGAGAGAGAGAGAGAGAGAGAGAGAGAGAGAGAGAGTTTTTGGATTTCATCAACTGTACATCTAGATAAAAAAGACTTCTCGTCTGCAGAACTGTGGTCAAGGTAATCATGACCAGACATGAATGCACAGTCTCCATATTGCTTTGCACATGTTGCTCCAGAACTGAATAAAACAGTAAAGAAACACAGTAAAGACATAAAGTCAGTGTCTGTAAACAGTCAACTGATGAGCTAAAAATAAAACGTAGGATTTGTACGTATGTGTGCATGAAAAAAAAGACTGAAGCCCTTTCCATGGCCTGAGAAGCCAAGTTTAACTTGTCTGACCTGGTGGATTGGTGTCTTCAACTATACGTCTCCATTTTGTCTTTACCTCACTTGTCCTTACTTCTTCTCTGCGGCATGCCAGTGTGACTGTTCATGTAATGGAGTTGAAGAAGTCAGTTATATTTCCTCCGGTGAAGTGAAGAAGTGTTATCCTTTGTCTAAAGATGGTTTGAGAATTAGCCCTTGCACTGTCCCTGTGTTGGCTTTGTACGTATAACATCACTAGACTGAATTTAGACTCAGTTTAGACTCAAAGGCGAAAGCTAGGGAGGAGGGAGAAGAGGAGGAAAACGAAGTAGAAACAATGGATTCGGAGGAGCAAGGAAGAGAGAGGATGGGAGAAGAAGGAGAAAAGAAGAAAGGAGAAATTGGAAAGGGAAAAACAGGAGAGCAGGAGGAAAAGGGGGGGTGGGGGAGGGTTGTCAGACAGCCAGCGGTGCACCTGAGCGCTGTTTAATGATGACTCATGGGAAAACAAACCGTGGATCCAATGGGCTGAGGCCACAGCTGGCAGAGCCCCTTTGGCTGCTGCTGCCATGTTGTGTCAAGCTGCAGTGACGTGGGGAGACACCGGTGAGCCGGTCGCTCCCTGTCCTCTACCAGCAAACTGTTTGATGCTGTATGGATCAGCAGAGAACCAGGAAGTCAGAAATGTACAGACAGAGACACAGGCAGGAAGACAGACGTATAGACAGACTGGAAACAGACAGACAGACAGACAGGAAATCTGACAGAGAGGCAAGTGGAAACACACACAACACAGAAAGTCGACTGACAGACAGACCGATGGAAGGATGGATGGATAGATGAGTGAGGAAGGTAGAAATGATGGATAAATGGATGGACGTGAGAGAAGACAGATTAACAGACCGGATGAAAGATGGATGGAGGGCAAATGTAATGGCAGGATGCACTGCATGGCACACTAACACACTGACAGACACACAGGCACACACATGCACAGGTGCAGACAAAGATGGCATTTTCCGATTATTTTACATGCAATGATTGTTGGCAAAAAGCGGGTTGTTTTTGATTTTCTGAAGACAAGTGATAATGTGCAGAGTTTGACCTGAGACGCACAACTCAAAAGTGTTAAATGTGTGTGTGTGTGTGTGTGTGTGTGTGTGTGACTTTGTGCAGTGTGTGTGTTGCCCAGCTGGGCCACAGAGAATACATCACCTGCCTAGCAGCTGGTTTTGGGTTATGCCAACATGCAGAATGACACACACACACACACACACACACATGCAGAGTTCTCCCCGCATTCTGCATGTGTTTGTGAACGTGTGTGTTTGTGTTTGCACGTGTTTGCTGCCTTGCATACGTCTGTATATGAATGCATGCATGACCATATGCACATGTTATTGTACATATGTGTGCAATACATCCCCGTCGTTCTGTGTACAAGCAGCTTTCCATGCTTGTCCGGCCCAAGACAGAACATGCTTGGCCGTGACCCGGGGTCGAGTCTTGTGCCAAACTAAACAAGGAGGTGTATCTGCTTTCCCAGCAAGAAAAAAAAACCTGGCAGCACTCTGGTGTCCATTGCACTTAGTTAAAACATGCTCTGTTTTTGCAGTGGTAAACCCTGCAGAGACATGGGGTTTGCTGTTAGCGCCTTGCAGAGTTGGGATCAATTTGCTTTCAGTTCAATCAGTTCTGATGGTGAGATTACTTAGAATTTAGATATTTGTGTTTCAGAGAGTTTATACTGTATACTATCTAGCTGCCATTTTACCTCCTCAGAACACTTTGGATGCCTCTCATACAATAAGTGCTCAATTTGGAAGCTCAGGCATAGATTGATGGAAGTACTGTTTCTGTTAAATCTTGTAAGTGACAATGAGGATGAGGAGGAAGAAGGAGGAGGAGGAGGAGGAGGAGGAAGGGTGAAAGAGGATGCAGCAATCCATAAGATCATTACTGCTGGCTGGCTGTAGAGTGAACATCTATGTTTTCCTTCTCCCCTTGTCTTTCTGTCTAACCCCCCTCTCTCTATCTGTCATCCTCCTGTTATTGATGGCCTCTGTCCTCAATCCCCAGGGTTTATTTACCCGTTTTACACCCCTGTCCTAAATGTGTGTGTGTGAGTGTATGTGTGTGTGTATAGGACGAGGTGTATTAATGGGGTGTAGAAAAGGATAGGCTGGGGGCTGGGGGAGTCGATACACATGAGGTTAGAGAGAAAGTCACCCTGTCAAGATGAATACCGAATGCCTGAATGCCTGTATATCTCCTTACCTTATGTTACCATGCTCCACACATCTTCCCTCCTAACCTCCAACTCCCCACCTCCCCCCTCCCCCACTCAACCACACACCCAATCCACCCGACCCCTGATCATGTTGTTATGTTCTGTATGGCCTTGTACTGTGTGGGTCACTTTTTTTTCCAGACTGGTAACTCCATATAGTTGTTAGAATTGGCTTCAGCCTACTTGGAGGATCAGATGAATGGGATTTGCCACAAAAGAAAATACAAGTACTGAAATGTTTCAAAGTCGATTTTGTATACTATTCGGTTTTTAACAAAATTTTTCTCATTGCTCCATTCTGGCATTTTTAAAAATTGCACTGGTTGGCCAATTGGGGGTGCTACAATGTTTGTTTGTTTACTTGTTTGTCCATGTGTCACATGATATCTCAGACACTGCTGCTCAGATTTTGACAAAACTTGGGGGCATGATGCATCTCACTGCTGTGTTTCAGCATTTCCAAACACAAATTGGCCCAAGGGCGACAGGTCAAAACAAGGAGACATATTGGTTCCTGATTGGCCCAGACGGAGACTGCATCATTTGTCGGGGACAACATGAACGTGTTGCCTTGTTCATTCGTTACCTGTCATGTCACAGCACTACATCACATTAGCAATGACGTGAAGTTCTGAAACGGTCTGATCCATCTCAGTCTCCATCCCCTACCTTCCATTCTAACCGGTTCCACACACACACACCCATATATGCACACACCCCGTCTCGTCCCACCCCCTCAGCCGTGACCCATGAAATCAAGGTGATGATGAGCAGCCCCTATCAGCAGATGCCATCTCGGCCTTGTCATCGGTGGCTCGCACGGTCAGAGAGAAGGGGGCCGAGCGCTCGGCGGCTTCCCCTTTCAAAGGCCCTTCGCCAGCCGCTGCATGGTTCCCCTCAAATTCCTTCCCTCTCCATCTCTTTATGCTACATTTATTACTTGCACTTAGATGATATCCTGTCTGATCGTCCCCTTTTTTTTTTTTTCCTTTCAGGTCAAATTGCAGTGACTCCGAAACCACCAGCCTTCGGAATAAGGAGAGGTGTTGAAAAGTCGACTTCACCATCTGTGACCTCTATTTTCCCTTATTTTCAGACTCAGAATGGCTTTATTAGCATAGACAAGCATACTTGTTGCTCTCTCTTTCTGTGTAAGTGTGTGTGTGTGTGTGTGTGTGTGGCTGTTAGGCTAGGGATTATGTTTGGGGTTACAGTTACTGAGTTATTGTAGGTTAGAGTAAGGGTTAAGGTTTGGCGTGTATGCGAAACAAGGCTGTATGTGTGTGTGTGTGTGTGTGTGTTTGCCTGCCCGTGCATACACGTCTGTCGGTCCAGCTGGTTGTCGGTTTTCCCATCTCTGCACAAGTGTCTGCATACATGTCGGTCCGCTTTGTGTATCCACACGGTGTGTTTGTGTCTGCGTCTGCCGCACGGCGTTTCATCTGGTCTGTGTGAGTGTGTTTGTGGGCAGTCGGTGTGTACGCGTCCAACTAAAAGCGTCGGTGTCAGCATGGCAGGAAGACGGCTCGAACATTGCTCCCGTCTGGTCCCTGGGCTCCCACAGGAAACAATACCGCAGATGTTTTTTTTTTTTTTTTTTTTTCAAAAGACGCCTGGTACCTGTTTCCTCCGCTGATGTTTGAAGAAAAACAAACACCTGAGTGGGAAGGCAGTGGATTTTTCCCTGTAGTGCCTGCTGCGTGACGTCAAACGGAGCCTCTGGTCCTCATCGCTCTGCAGAACTGACACTTCAGAGAGAGAGAGGGAGAGAGAGAGAGAGAGAGAGAAAGAAAGAGGATCGAAACGCCAATGGCCTGGTGTGGAAATCCTCAGGACTTGCTCTACAAAAACACTGTTCACACTCAAGTTCTCTGGGAGGAGGAACACTCCTTCAACTAAAACTCATTAAGTGTGACTGTGCTCATTTTCATTTGATTTTGAAGGAGATAGAGAGTCAACCTGACAAAATGATGCATCTCATAGCCTCAGAAAGAGAGACAGATTCGCTGAGGAAAATTTCGCCAAGTTGCTTTACAAATACACTCGACAAACTCAAAGTCAAGCATGCCTCCTCAAGTAACTTTCCATTGGTGAACTTTCCATTGGTAAAACCAATTTGTCATCTTATTGGAACTCTTAAAACAAATGCAAAACAATGGTTTACTGACACACTCGCTCCCATGAGGAGTAAAACTGCTGCAGTCGTTTTATGATAATTGTTTTCCACTTCAAATTACTCAACAGCATCATACTCCCCAGCGGGACAAAAATGATGCATCATCTGTTACCTTACGGCAGAGTTCAACATGTCACTGTAAATTTTCTTCTGGAACAGCAGGGGAAGAGATGGGGACAGGAGGCCACCCATCTCTCTTTGTGTGTGTGTGTGTGTGTGTGTGTGTGTGTGTGTGTGTGCTCACTCAGCGGCACGTGTTCCAGGAACTAAACTGCAAAGGACACACTGACTGTTGGAGATCTGGTGGCGGTGTGTGTGAGATTTTGGCAGCTTTCATGTGCATTTGCATATGTGTGTGTGTGTGTGTGTGTGATGTGTGTGTGCGCCAATGTGTGCGTCTGGCCTGAATCTAATACCTACCGCACCGTCCAAGTATAATTTCATGTTTCAAGGACAAAGCAACACACTTTAGCTGTTGTTGGAAGATTTTTCTTAAAATAAGCATTCAGCCCCACCGACTACACTGTACAGATCCAAACTCAGCACCTCAGCTGTCCAATACCACTGTTTTCTTCTCATTTGTACTTGGAAGACTAGCTATGGTAGGTGGTGACTGACTCCTGGGTCCTAATTTATGCAGAGTATTAGTGCTGGCCATGAATTGGTTTAGTGTTTCATAGTAATTTATGAATGGTGGGCCACTTGGGCTTTTACACTCCTGGGGATTCATGTAGAGTCTAAATAAAGGATATGTGCAAGGGTCAAGCTTTCCAATTTTTCAAAATGTATGGATTAATTGCCGGAAAAGTCTCACAAATTCATGGTTTACATTTGCCGTAATTATGTTTTTATCAATATTTTACATTTTCACATCATGGACTCATCATGGTTCCAAAACAGCCAACCGACAGTATAATTCATACATCCAGAGCGTCCTGTAGGAAGAGGTATAATCGGTAAACATGCTAAATAACCATTTTAAAAAGGTTTAAATCAAGACAGCATGTGTAGAACAAAGAGCCAGCATGTCCTCCTGGCCGCGATAAAGTCAGGACCGATCGCTGCACGGCTGTCAGCTGCAGGGGCTGTGACTGTGTAGGCGTGACGGCCACACACACGCTTCCCCCGGTGTACAACCCCCCCCCACACACACACACACACAATTACCCACAATGTCCAGCCGGTACGACCGCCATCCCCTCGGGGTGAGGAAAGACGCGTCCCGCTGCTCACGGCAGAACAAATCTCACAGACAGCGGGTTTCGTCCTCCGACCCGCGGACACGCACGCGGACACGCTAATGATCGCACACATTTATAAATAGAAGGTCTGATTTCGTTACGCGGCACGTTCATGCATGGCAACATGAAAGCGGAGCCGCGTTCCCTCCGAAGGTTCTAAACTGTGAGGGACAAATGAGTTAGCATGGTGGTCACAACCACACATCCACTGCTTCCTCCCGTCGCCTCGCCTCCATCCTGTTCACATCGAGCAGCCTCGCCACACAGGAGGGTGACTACCCCGCTCAGAAATTAACCTTATTTACCTCTATAGAACACAGATGTAGCTTGTGTAGCAATCCCACTTTCTACTGGACTGGAAACCTCATGCTAGTCTCTTTTTCCAGCCATGAGAAAACTTAAAGAACGATCTGGCAACCAGTTCATTTAGAGAGATGAGTTTTTAAATGTCATCTAGTGTTAAAACACATTATGTAGCAGACACATGAGCGCACATACACACACTGGAGACTGTCTGAGCTGGGGCTTTCTTGCTACAAGCCCCCACCCACCACAGGGCACAAACATACGCACACACACACATACACACACACACACACACACACGCATACACACATTTCTCCTGTCTCCATAATTCATCCCAATGACGTACAAACTGTGCTAAAGTGTAAGCGTATTTACATGCAACATTCCAAAGCTCATGAATTTTAACACACACACACACACACACACACACACCCTGGGGTTCACAGACAGATCGGGGTAATCCAGGTCTACACTTGCTCTCTAGGAACAGGATGTTTTTCTAGTGTAGTCCTGATGTGATGCAGTAGGTCAGTCAGGTAGTCTGACCCAAATACACAAAGCGACTGACCGCTCACACTTAGCCCACTTCGCCTCATTTGTTGTTGTCTTGATACCAGAATTTCAAGCAATGCGCCCCCACTCTTGACTTGGACAGCTTTGTTGCAGTTTATTGCACAAGGATTTTGATATCATTTGTGGGTCCATCTTTGTAAATGAAATAGTTCCCTATTTTGCTCCTGGAACCAGTTTTGTCAACTGAAGTCACTTGGCAATCAAACAGTGTGTTCAGTCTGTTTCCCTGGACTTTCTGTTGATGAAGTTTGACTTTCTGTAGGTACTGGTCTTGTTTTTTGCCTGTTCAGCCATGATGGCTATCGCTGCTCATGCTAACTACACAGTTCTTCTCCTATTTATTCCAAACAAACAACTGCTGCTGCTGACGCAAATGTAAAACGCATCACTTGTTGGTGCCAGAGGATTTTTCCCAGGAAAGACCTACGCAGCACCATCTGTTTAGAAGTGAAAGTGCAAAAGCTTATAGGTTGAATCACTGTTGCGTTATATCAACCAGTCAGAGTATCATATTTATATGAAAATACCACAGATTATTACTTGAATTACTTGAATTAATCCTGCATTTATACAGCATGCCTTTCTGAAAATTCATCTCGGGGTCGCGGTACCAGAGCAGCAGCAGTGCGGCAAGCATGTGAAACTTGGCATTTCTACAACGGCTACATCTGTAGGTGTTCCCAGGCCAAAAGGAGTCTCACAGGGTAATCAGGTAGGTGTAAAAGATATAAAAGTACACATCCTGCTGTTTTGTTGCTCTGTGGGCCATGCCCGCGGGGGTTGTGTGTGGGGTATTGTGTGCGCGTGGGTGCCCACGTTGCATATGCATGCGCGTCTCTGTGGCTAGAATGAATGCATGTGTGAGCGTGAATCAGTATGTCTCTATGTGTGTGTCTGCCTGCCTGTGTGTGTGTGTGTGTGTTGGGGATTGGCCTGGGGTAGTCGACTGGGCTAGTAAACAGTGGTGAGACTAGTAATTAAGTATGGTTAGTGCCCTGCCACCGCCTGACAAAGCGGAGCCCACCCCCGGAGACTAGCATGTTAGCACAATATTAGCGTTAATGTGCTTTTACACAGCGGAGAGGTGTCAGTCTGTGTGTGTGTGTGTGTGTGTGTGTGTGTGTGAGAAAGAGAGAGTGAAAGGGCCTGATTCAGCCTTTACTTAAGTGCTGTGCTTTGCATGCGAGTTGCATGCGAGGATGTGTGGCCTCCTGCAAGATGATGGATATGTAAATCAAGGCATGTCCACCTTCACATTATTGTTCACACAAGACATGCCTTTCTTCCTTTTTAACGTAATGCTACCATTCACACAATACTGGCAATACCGTTAATTTCCACTGTTGTCATTTCCCGGAAATTATGTTTAACCGCCGGAGTCTCTGCAGTTTGAAAACACGGCGGGTTAATCTCGCCATCTGCCCGACTCCCAGGATCTTTCTTATTTCACAGTCTGTCCAATTCCACATTCTCCTCAAAAAAGTAAAGCTACAGCCTGTTTATAGTGGTTTGTATTTCCCTCCTACTGTTCAACAGCAGAGCGTCCAAATGTTGTGCTGCTCGTCCTGTTAATGTTTCGGCATCGTTCACACATACGGTTGATATGGAACTTTACTAGTAACGCTACAACATCTTGAGCAGTGAAATTGGCGGAACTGATTTACCAGCATTTCGACACCGGCTCCTTTTCACACATGAGTCCTGTACTGTTAAATTTATGGAACAGGGACTACAAAAACTTGAAGGGGTGGTTCAGTGGTCTAAGACGCGTACCATGTAAACGCAACGTTCTGGGTTCGAATCTGACCTGGGACCTTTGATGCATGTCATCCCCATCTCTATAACCCAATCTTTCCTGTCTATCTCCACTTTGAACTATCAAATAAAGGCAAAAATGCCCCCAAAAAATCTTTAAAAATAAAAAATGTTTTTAATAATTAAATGTTTTATTTGATTACTAACCCTAACCCTGGATAGGAACAGCTCAAACGTGCATATTTCAATACTCACAAGACCTTTGTAACTTAACGCAGTCTGAATCAGACCTAGAGACAGAGAGAGAGAGAGAGAGAGAGAGAGAGAGAGAGAGAAATGTAGAGGCATTTGTTTGTGAATTTCTACAAAAGTACAAAAGTAGACAGTATAAAAAAGTGATAGGAAGCAGAGGGTTGGAAGTTCAAGGATAGAGAGAAAAATATGAAGAATGGAAGAGAAAAAACATGACTGGAGTGAAACAAAGATGGAAACAGGCACCCCAAGTCTGAAGGTGCATGTGCAAGAGAGGGTGTGTGTGTGTGTGTGTGTGTGTGTGTGTGTGCATCCTTGTGATAGTGTGCATGCGACCTGCTGTGTAATTAGCCCTGTGGTCACTAGAGGTGATGGGGAGAGCAGGCGCTGGAATCTCCTCCCTCATGTCTGTCTCCGTCATGCCTGCGGAGAAATCCAAAAGACCCTTATACACACACACACACACACGGCGTCTCTCCACCCCTGCCGCCCAGTCTTCATTACCTTCCAGCCCCCCTGAGGTCCCGTGCAGAGGCGGGGGGCAGACGGAGCTCAATCTCCCCTCTATCCGGAGCCCCGGGGCCGCGCTGGAATTTACACCCCCGGCCCTGAGAATGGACAGGATCCACACTCCTCCAGCCTCCCATTGTCGAGAAGGGAGGAGGGGAGGAGTACATATAGGAGGAGGAGGAGGAGGAGGAGGAGGAGAGGGAGAGCGGGAACACACAGAGAGGAGAAATGAAACTGGTTTCCCGTGTCTTGGGGGGGGGGGGGGGGGGGGCTTTAGTGATTGTGCCTCTCAGGGGTTCTGAATGCTGGAGGGATGGGAAAAACCTTGTTTCATTACACACACTCGTTTTCCTTTTCTCCCTCTGTGTCTTTCTTTCTCTTTTCTTTCTCCTTTTCGTTGTTTCTGTCAGCATATTTCTCTTTATCGTCACAAAAAATCCCCCCCCCCTCTCCTCACTGTATTTCTCCATAATCAAATTCCTGTGTTTTGCAAGATCAAGCCTCAAAAGGTTGCAACCCCCAACACTGATAATTTCCCTCACTTAATAGGCCACATTACACCCATAATAACCTTATAAGACTAGTAAAGTGAAAGTTAGATTAGCGCCATCATGGACTGTCTGTGAACTACAGTATACAGTGGGGAGTCTATTGTAAATTCTTCTGTAAGGGAATTTACATTGTTCTGATTTAATTAGTTCACTCACTCACTCACTCTGTGTGTGTATGTGTGTGTGTGTGTAGGCGCACACTGCCAGAGAGGCCCATAAAAAAGCACTTCCCCTCTAATTGAGGATGGTATCATTCCCTCCCTGTTAAAAACAAACAGAGCAGGGAGACAGAAGAACAAGAGTGAGAGAGAGACAGGGAGAGTGAGAGAGAGAGGGGGAGAGAGAGAGAGATCTCCTACCACCTGAGGTCTGTGTGTGCGTGCTGGCCTGCTAACCATGGGTAAACACAGTAAATGGTTGTGACTGTAAAAGCTTAAGTTCGGCTGCCCTTTCTCACGAGGAGGGAGTAACCGAGCCCTAAGCTCCGAACCGGCCAACCGAGACATTCTTTGAGTTAGACGAGCAACTATGAATTTTCCAATACGCTCGGTTGGATTGGCGTTATCGCTGTTGTGATAAGTTGAAGCCGTTTTCAGATTATCTTGGGTGGGCTTGTCCTGTACCGTAGCTTACCTGCTGCCTCTGAAAACACGGACTTTCTGCTTCGCTCTGGGAAACATTCCTGACAACACTGGTGGTTCTGGGTTTGGAGTCTGAATGTAAACCTTGGCTCGCTGGGTCTCAGCCGCTGACCAGCCCAGCCAGTGTGTACAGTACACAAAATCTTATGGAACAAATCAGGAACCAACTTGCATAATTACTTTTTAGTCGAAAAAATGGTTACTAATGGAAAGGTAATGATGAAGTCATGATGCATTACCAGTAACCACTCAGTATGATGCACTACTTTACTTGGGGGGGGGGGGACCCAAAAATAGTAACTAATATGGAGGTAATAAGGAAGTAATGATTTGTTATTGGTTACGTGTCATTTAGCAACTTATTCAGAGTTAATCAGGAAGGATTCATTATGTAAATGGTTATTATGCAGAGTCACAGATATCCAGGAAATAACCATGAGATACTGGTTCATTAACATGGTATCTAACAGTCTGATCTTAAGTAACTTACTTGATTCAGAGTTATTAGTTAGTTAGTTCGTTCCTGATTTGTTCAGGACCAGTAGGCCTATACTTCATGTGCAGTAGGCCTATATTTCAGGGTGATTCTCCTCTGGATACACAGCTAGAGCCTTCAAGCTATCGACACCTGTGTTTAATTCTATTTACGTGAGAGCTGCCCATTGGAGTCTATTTAATGCTTCATGAAGCCGACTCATTGTGCAATGTTTACACCAATACAAGGGAACACGGGGGCCCCATCGTGCCTGGTCCCGGCCCTATAGCTTGCGAACTGACTTATACCACCGGCTGGGCCCAGAGTGCCCCATTAGCTTAATGGCCGTCTAGGATTTCACAGAGGATGCATTGCTGTTATGGCTGAGAGCTTCGCGTTTCCCTTTTTATGGCTCCTTCGGATTCACAACACCCAGAAATAGGGGTTAGGGAGGAGAGGAGGAGGAGGAGGAGGAGGAGGAGGAAGAGGTGGGGAAAACAAAACAAAACAAACATAGAGGCAACTTTACACCGGCTGGGGCCAGGCCGGGGCAGACAAGTTAGGGAGGGAGAGATGGTGAGAGGAAGAGCGAGAGAGGAAGACGGGGGGAAAACACAGGGGAAGAGACAGAGAGTGACAAAAATAAATGTGAGTGAGTGGCAAAAATCTGAGTGCAAGGAAAGGGGAAAGAAAGTGGATGAGTTGCTGCTTGACACTTAAATGAGTCCAGAACCTCTGTGTTTCTCTAAGTGTCTCTCCTGGGCATTGACTGACTTAACAACTGATGACCTGATCCTCTTTCCCATAGCTCTGACCTTTGACCTCAGTGACTTCCCCAGCTGGTCAAGAGCCAATAGGCATGGAGGGTCAAGTTCCACTTCAGCGAACTGGTCCGTGTGACATTCACCTTTTGTGTTTGTTTGACTTTCACTGTTATTGTTTTAACATCAAAGAACCGACATAGAAACAAGCCAGTGACTTCATTGTCTTATGCTTACCAAGTGTGTAAGGATTTTTTTTAATTCGCAAACTAAGCTAAAGGAAGCTTTCCTTCCTTCCTTCATTACTTCCTTCCTTCCTTCCTTCATTCCTTCCTTCCCTCTTTCTTTCCTTCCTCCCCTCCTTCCTTAATTTTCATAGCACCAGTATGCAAATCTATAAAGAAGCCAGATATCAAGCCAAGAAATTCAAAATACATCAAATAGATCAAACCATGATGTAGAGTCAGATAAATGACCCATTCTCTCATCCTTTGTCAATAGCCTTTATTAAAACGCTGTGATTTATCCATTTTCAGGCGCAGATGGAATGTAGAATAGATAGCTGATACCTTTGTGGAGAGACATTGATCAATAGCTCCATTATACACTAGCATTCCTTTTTCATGAATACCACTCTGCACGCTGTAGTTCGTTAACTGCAAGCAGGCATTTGGATGCCACAGAGGGTATATGGTAAAAGCTATGCATTTACTGTTGGATTATAAGAACCTATTACATACATCCTGCGATATGTTATTTGATGCTATTACAGAGCGCTGTGGTTGAATGACCATTGATGTAGACAAACAACGTATGGTCACATGTTAGTTAGATTTGAATTAAGGACCTACTATAATATCTGCTTGGCATATATTGGGCACAGGGCCAAAGCTATTGAGACTAACCTCCCATGACATACGTTTGTCCTGCAATACAAAGTAACGTGATACTATTATAGGGCAGTGTGGTTTGTGAACTCGGTAACTGGCCATCTGCTTGGCATTAAGAGAAAATGATTGTGATGAATTGGCTTTTATATGAAGATGAGTAAGGGATTGGGTGGGATTATACTAAGGCAGCGGAGAGGATACTAAAAGATGACTTATGTCCGTCCGCACTGGAAAAAAAGAATATGCCAATGACCATCTTCATGCTGTTTTTGAACTCTTCTCTTTTTCATCCCCTATCTGGATGCTGTTGAACCACAATTCATACCTGTAGAGTTAACTCAGCTAGTAGAGAATATGGTTTGGAAAAGGGATGATATAAAGGTTTGATGTTATCCCTAATACCTGCTGTACATTTAAAGACAAAGCTCTAATATCTTGCAGTCGTAGACTACTTTTGAGCATTTGTTTGAGTATGTAGAAGCCAGTGACACAATTATAGTTTTCCTGACATAGTTCTTGAGATGCCCAAGGTTTCTGATAATGACAACAACTGAATGATCTTGTAGTCTCGTGGTTCCCAACTCTTTGTATGTAAATTGCTCAGCCTAGTCTCATGAAATTTTGTGAAATAAGCACTCTGTGTTAAAATGTGGGAGATAAATGTTTACGTGGAGGATTACGTGAAGGACACATGACTAGCTACAGGCAGTAGTCGGACATTGAAATAGTGGAAAGTGGATTGGGGTGGTGGATGGGCGTTTACGTTTGCCTTTAACTATGATGACAATCAATTCCCAACTTATATTTAAAACACGTAAAATGAAGCCAAAAACGAATGCCAGTCACCTGATTTCTGAGGAATGCAAAGGCCCTTTTTTCTTTTGTTATTCTGTCATATACTAACTTTGACAATGCATTTCTGTCCTCACAGGAATAGAAAATCAGGTGTCTGGCATTCATTTTTCATTTCAATTGTAGTCTTTTTTTCCCCCTCAGGACTCCATTTTCATATCAGGGGATCATACTTGGGATCCCAACCCAAGGTGGGAAGGTTGGTAGGAAAGCAAACTGTGATAGAAACACTAAGAATTGAGAAATGCTGGTAGTTTAACATGGGAGGCAATTTGTTAATCACTTTAATATATGGTACAGGCATGAAGGAAGCCAGTTCAACCTCTTTGTGCCAGAACCAGCATCATAGTGTACGGTGACTAACCTCCCAGGACGTCTTACAAAACATCACAGTGATCTATTTAAGTGGGCTGATCATTAGAAAACATAATTGTGATTAACCGCTCAACAATTACACAAAAATGAGAATGTGATTGGATAAGGCAAAGATATTAAGGCAGAAGAGATGATACTAAAGCAAGAGCAGCCCCTCCATCATATTTAGCTCTTTGGGCCAGGAGCATTTTCACTTGCGTATTGTGACTAACTTGCTTTGATACATCCAGCACAGGGCACTGTGCTTATTGAACCTTAGTGAGCATCTGCTTGTCATTGAGAACATGTGACTGTGATTCATGACTAAGCTTTAACATCGAGACATGAATGGGACAGGATAAGAGATGACATCAGGGAATAATAAGAAGGAGGAAAGAGGATCCACTTGTATTTTATCATATTTACCTATTTGGGCCAAGGCCAGCATTTTCAATTTTGCAGCTATGTTCCCATGACATACATCCTATGACACAGGGCACTGGAAATAGTGAACTTTTGCTGTCAGTATCTGCAATGGCTAAACTTTTATGCCAAGATGAGATGAGGATTGTGTGTGGAATGTCATTAAGGGAGAGGGATGTTACTAAAGGAAGTGTCAGTTGTACTTTGTCAATTTTGCCTACTGAGTCACTTGGATAATAGGCTGTTAGCCATCAGTTGATGTTATTATGCCAAAGCCATAATTCAATAGGTGCTGATCTGATCTGTGTCTCTGACAGAGTTGACATTTTATGAACTCACCTCCCTTAAGCTTTTGTGAAAGGAACAATCCTGAATGGAAACTGGCATCCAAAATCACATTATTCTAGTAGCCAACAGGACAAACATAAAGGATTAGTTTGGCGATTTTGGACCTATATATAACTTGTCCCTTAGATACCTGTAGTACTTTGACCCGCAGACAATATTGGCTCCGAGGTCAGCTGTTGAAATGGCGAGCTCCATTGCTAGGCCTCTTGCGGCTAACAATGGCCCAATCCAAATGTCCTCACTACAGACTACTGAGCCCTCGTGGACTATGGTTTTACATATGCTAATGTTGACTGAAGCACTCAGCGTAAAGGCTCACGGGTGTGGGACTGCATACAAGGGGCGAATGGGACGGGACTTCTCCCCTCGCTCGTCGCCGTGGATACCACCGACGCAAAATCAACGTTAAACAATCGATCACTGAAGGGTGCAGAGCAGAGGAGTCCATTAGCCGTTACAGGTTGATTACAGTCATGCTGGCTGAATATGCTTTATCATATAAGTTCATGTTAAGAACTTACACAGGAAAACCCTTGGCTGTTTTTCTGTCATGTTTGACATCTGCCTTTCTGTCAGCTGACGTATTACATCTGCCGTGCAATGAACGATGGGAAATATTGCCAGAGAAGTCTGCAAGGTAGCGGACTCGCTGGAAGTCTGCATGGACCGTCCCAAAAGTCCACATGAGACTTGGTAAATTTGGACAGTGGACAGCCCTAAACCCTCCTGGACTTCACAGGAGTTCGCCGTAAAGTCTGCAAGTCTGCAAGTCCGCTGAAGTCCGGACATTTGGATTCAGCCCAAGAGTCCAAATGGGGTTTGTCAAAATATCTCCAGTCTGTGAAAACAATATAGAGACCAACCAAAGTATTTCTATCCACAGCCTGGAAAGCAGCAGCACTACACCATTTCCACTCAGTGGATAGTCTTCTACCAAACTCTACTATTTAGAATCTGACCTGACCGTCCGCGAAACACCACCAGGAACGCTCTTTCACCTCACAGCAGAGACAAGTAGTTCAGTGATTTCCTGATTAGTGAAAATGTGCATCTGAACAAATGCCCAATGGATGACGACCACTAACTGCCCATAATAGCAATTAAAAAGACTATGACAGTTCAGTTGAAAGTGATTGAGGTGATTTTAGAACAAAAACCTGTTAGTTGGAGTTAAAGAATATTAGAGAACGTCCACGTCTAAATGGATCTACCTAAACAAATGGAGGAATTATCTGCTGAGTCATTTCTTTTCCTGTAACAGAGAGCTGCTGTTTAAAGGTGACTGCACATCTGCATGTCCAAACACTCTCTCTCACACAGGCACACACATATCCGTGAGTGTTTGTGAGTGTTGGGAGGTGTCCAGCTGAAGACTACTCATGGTAGTATCTAGGCTGCCAACTCTTGGCATATCCAGAGGTTCGTCTTCTCTCCCTGTGTTTTAAGGCTACAGCACATGGCCATCAGGCTGCACAAATCCATTGCTGGTGCTGACCAGAGAGAATTTACAACAAAAAAAAACGACAATTTTTCTGACCGCTATTTCTCTCCAACAGAGGAACAGTGAAATACATTGTTTGCTACTCTAGATGTCAGACAAAATATCACAATAATGTCAATCTCTTTTATTCTTGTGCTGGAACTAAGTTGCCCCATTTTACAGCACCACACTTTGAAAGATTAAGGGGCATTTGTCCCCTTGAAGAAGTTGAATTTTCCATGTTAACAATCAGCTCTAGTCCAGTAATGGGTTCCCATAAGAATATCAGTGCAATTTATCAAAGTAGGATTTGGTAAAAGGCTTTTTGGGAACTCCTGTGCATATCTGACGTCAGATCAGAATAAACTGGACTGTAAAGAGGGCTAGATCACAAACCGATGTAGGATACAGATCCTAGACACTGGTCTTACTTTAAGGCATATTGTATTATACAAAAGCAGTTGTCTTATTCGTCCCACTTTGGCAGAAGGCACAGATAAGTTGCATACCATGTCCTCACAAATTCGTGGGTTCGACTCCAGCTCACAGCCTGTTAAATGGCATTCCCTCTCTTTCTCTCCCAGCTCTCATGTCTCTTTCCACTATATCTGATATAATAAAACTGAAATGTCATTCAAAATGAACTTAAAAAGCATCTGTTGTACAACATTTGATAAAAACAAGCGGTGATCTGCGGTGATCTCTGCAGCACTAATGCAGGGCTAATGTACTGGGCCAGGTCAACACCTCAGTGTCTGTACTACTAGGGACAGATGGAGGTCCATCCACTTGATACAGCTCTATGGGAAGTCAATAGTGCTCACTTGAACTCTCAATGATTGACTTTACAGTTAGTGCCCTCCTCCTCTTCCTTCTGTTCGTCTGGATCTTTCCTTCTAAACTGCACTCCTTCGGTGTGTCTGGCTGTCTAGACTAAACCTCGATTGTCTAGAATTAGCAGGACTATTGCGATAGTAAAGAGCCATAAATGGCGATTTACATTTAGCCCACTTACCCAAGTTGACTTCAGGCTTGGGTACCACTGCAAGTGTACTTAGAAACAGTAAATAACACCACTGGTTTGTCACTTGATATAAGGCATGAGTGTGGGAAGCGTGGTACAGAATAACATTTAGACAGATTTTGTCAAGATAGGGTCTAGCTCACCAACCGCTGGGATTAAGTATGTCACTTATTATCAAAATAACAGATGTGGTGCACTTTAGTGGAAATCCATTGTGACGCATTGTACCATGCACTGGGTGAACACTCAGTTCTGCTTGACTGGAAGGTGCCTTTACTTTAAAAAAAAAAGAAAAAGAAATGGACACAGCAAAACTGTTTTAGCACCATTAATGCATCAGCAAGGTTTGAGAGTTGAAAAAAATACCCAAGGTAGGACATGTAGTCGTGTATTATTTATATACAGATTTTTCCAAAGACATATTCATCACCTCACTAAAAGTCTTGCACATTGAATGGAAATTCTTGCACATTGGGCTTGTTATACAAGTCAGCATATGAAAGTCAACTTCTGTTAGAGGATTGGCTGCATCATATTTGTGGGATTTAATATTTGTTTTACTAAGAAACCAAATGAGGTGAAATAGTGATATTATGGCAGAGATAATAGTCAGATAGTGGTTTATATGAACAAACCACTGGGGTAAAATCGCCTTACAGTTTTCTAAGTAAATGCACTCTATCAGCCAATGCAAACAGTCACAGTGAGAGCAGGATTTGGGCTTTTTTTTGATTGGCATCCATTTCTAAAACACATACACACTGCGTTTGTCAAGTAAAGGAAACACATTGTTTTTGAGAAACCCGTTTTCCTTTATTTCTGTATGGGAGAAATGCATCATCATCATTAATCTCAGTTAATGGCAAACTTGACCATCTACATTGTCTGAACATATTGTCCTTCAGGAAAAGATGAGCTCAGTGTCACAAATAACCATTTATCTCCCGCCACCAGTAAGAGGCAGAGCAGCCGGGGCCACACTATCAGACTGGCACTCTTGACCCTGCATGACTCTCCTGGAGGACCAGTACTTCTGGCCAATAGCCAGGACAGCTCAGACCACTTAACCCAGTCTGCAACAAGAGAGGCGGAAAGGGACAAATCAACGGGACTGAAGGTTGGAGGGTTGGAACAGGATTGCAGTAATCAGATTACAAAAGTAGTAACTGGAATCAAAACAATTTTTTTCATGAGATGCAGACAATGTGACTGCAAGAAAGGAGAGAAAAGAGATAAATGAATGGAGGGAACTGGAGACGATGAGAGGCATGGATATTGTCTCAGTTATACAGACCTGTTCTAGCCATCTCACTTTTGTTCTATTCTGACTGATATATGTTCCTTATTCTTGTTTGCTCATTTGCTATCTTTACATTCCTTCCTTTCTCTCTTCCTTCCTTTCTCCCTTCCTTCCTTCCAGGTCAACTACTTTTCATCCCCAACTTTCTTCATTGCTTCCTTCCCTCGGGACAACTTTCCTTCCCTATCTTCTACTCTTCCTCCATCCAACTCTCTCTCTCCCTCCCTCTCTCTCTCTCTCCCCAACCCCACGCCACCCCTCCCTCCCACCCTCTCCCCTCCTTGGCCTCCAGCTCACTACCCTGACACCTCACCATCAGGGAGCTGGGCTAATCTTTTTGACCTGCCACATCCTCCACAGGCTCTTCCGCCAGCTTAAGTAGGGGCTCTACTACAGTATATGCGTGTGTGTGTGTGTGTGTGTGTGTGTGTGTAGAGAGAGAGTCTGCGGCGATGTGGAGGTTGTTGTGATACTTACGTGTGTGTGTGTGCTGTGGCCTGTTTGCTCGCTTCCCAGGGTCATTGAGCTCTTGGTCATGTAAGCAACATCAGAAAAGAGCAGCCAGTTCTCCCTTTGAACAGCTGGTATAGGATACACAGTGAAATCTAATTCATAATGTCAAGTCAATGGCAAACAATGTGAGCTAAAATCACCTTAAAATATTTAACTGATTGACCAAAGTTATTTCCACATTTTGTTACTTTGACTATGTAGGCTATACTGCAGTATCCTTGATATTTCCTGGTTCATTTTGGTAATTAGGTACAATAACTTGATAAGTCTGCTATAGGTTAGGCGTTCATTTAGTTCAAATACCTTTGAGGTATGGATGAAGTTATTGCAAGACTTCAACTCAGACGTGTATAAGTGGAAAAAATAGGCAATGAATAATTCATTCTTAAATAGAAAGTGAGAGACAGAAAAAGAAAGGGGAGAACTCATATAATGTGATATCAGTGCCAAGAGAGAGAATAATACTACAAAGCAAAGAAAAGAACGGAAAGAGAGAAAGCCATTTAAGTTAACTAGGAACTGGTGTGTGTGTGCCTTTGTGCATGTGTGTGTGTGTGTGTGTGTGTGTGTGTGCGCGTGTGTGTTTGAAGGGCCAGGCTATGCTGTGATTTATGAGCTGAGAGCAAATTCTATCTCTAACTGACTTTTACATTTTGTCGCCGGTGATAAACGAGCAGGTCACACACTTTTGCCCCTGAACGAGCTAAATCTCCCCCAAACACACACGTGCACACTCTCTTCCACATCGACATACACACACACACACAGGCACGGTCTCCGTGCACATACACATGAATACACACACACCAAAAATCTACACATATGCACTCTCCCCATCCCATAAACACACATTCACACACTTCTCACTCATTACCCAGAACTCTCTTACCCCCCAAGCCACCGTCCATTGACAGGCCCTCGCCCCGACTTCTCTCTGACACGTCCCCGGGGTCAAAGGTCACCTCAGTAGTGTGAAGAGCAAAAGGGGAAGGGGGGGGGTTCAGGGGCTCGTGGTGGGGGTAGGGGGGGTTAGATTGGGGAGTGCAGCCATATTCCTTTTGGTTCCTTGTGGAGCAAAGGGCCAGGGGGACTGGAAGGGGGCACATTGTTGAAGAATACTTGTGATAATGATGTTATTTGGGCACTCGCGAGGCCTGCTCGGCAGCTGTTGACAGTAATGATGTAGTGCGTGTGTGTGTGTGTGTGTGTGTGTGTGTGTGTGTGTGTGTACGTAATTAATGATTCTCACAGCTCTCCTACATACCAGCTGCTGACTGAGGCAGGAAGTGGATGATTGATGGGAATTATTGATACCTTTCTCCCTCATGCACACATACATGTAAGAAGTGCCATATTGCCCAGAGTGGCTGAATCCTTGATCAGGTTTTCAGTTTGTTTTTTTTCCTCTACCTCATCACGGATGGACTCATCAGTCATTGGTGAAGGAATGTCAATACCCTACTATGTTTTACGTTACCATCTCCCATATGCTGCATTTTTTTTTCTCCTTAGCCTATACTAACGTCTTGGTGCCATCGGGAAATTCAGTTATTTTCTGACAAAAGCCAAAGAAATAAAGATGAAGGGGGAAACTGTTTTATCAGTCTGCTCATGTGAATACTCATGTCAGGTCCTGGAGTAACATACAACACAACAGCTATGACATTTAGATATTTTACCAATGCACAGGATCTGATATAACTATCCCTTGTGTTACTAAGGGTATGCACCTATATCAAAAGCTGGTTTGGATGCTTTTTTAAAATGGGGGTTTGGGTGAGATTGGGTATACAATTGGGTTTATCAAGTGGGTATCATTATGGATGTTTCATTGAATTTCGCCACAAAACTACCAGGATGCTAAACAGTGAATTCTGGTGTCCGATGACTCTGATTATTCCTATCCCCAAGTCTCGATGATGTAGCCTAGATGAAAAAACAGTGAAGTTTACTTTCTCCTGGTGGATGTATTCTCACTGCTTTGATTTCATCAAGCAAAAAGGCTGACAAAACATTGGACATCAATGCCATTTGGTTACCTTGAGCCAGCGGCCAGTGAGTAATGGGATGGCCGACCCAAGACTCAAGATTTATAGTATGTAAAACAACCAGAGGCTGCCACCTCTGCTGCCATCATATGATATATAAACTCCTATGTGGCTAAACTATGTGGCTTGATGTATGCTCTGACCACAAATCCCTAACCGTGTAAGTAAACTGATAGTGAATGTGGGTACAAATCCATAATACCCAACTTCCACAGTGTGTACCCTAGTTCAGTGTATCTAAGCTTCTTCTTTTCAAATGCCTCTTCACTGCCTCAAGGTCTTATTCTGGTACTGATTGTAGTGGGACTGTAAGTTGCTGACCTTTGTCTACCTGCATTTCTCAATCCCTAGCATCACCAACTGCTCTGACTGCTAAATTAAAAAAAAATTAAAAAAAAATAAATCAAAATCATCTTCCCTTTCTTTTCCTTTTTCCTTTTCCTCTTGTTCTCCTTCACGATCAAAGCCAATTTGGTACCCAGGGTTCTCTCTCCTAATGTGTAAAGAATTAATCTCTGTAAAGTGCACTGACCATGCAAAACACTATCTTTGCATCTTGACAGGATATGCCTAAGCACTGCAGTGTCAGGACATGTGGGATCTTCATCTAGCTGGTTTTTGTGCCAAGACCAAAGCCTCTATGACGCTGTTACACTTGCCAAAAAAATTTGACTTCTTTATTTTTCTATTTCCACCCAGCTGCAAGATAGACATAAAGATGTGTTTTATGTTCCATAGGCCAAGAACTGTAAAGCTTTTTCTATTTATCAGCCAACCATACAGTATTAGACAATATGGTATCCACATTGATTTAATTTGCCAATCCCAAACCCTGCTACAGAATATTCATCCACCTCCATTGCCTAAAAAAATGGTAATACTGCAATCTGGGAACATCTGAGGAAGGCTGCAGTCAGAGGTGGGCCTTTGCCCTGATCTGGGCCCAGAGTTACACAACCACCCAGGATAACAGTCTTCACATCACATCCAGGGGGCCGCAAATCACGGAGAGAGAGATGGGAATAAAAAGAGGAAGGATGGGGGAGAGCGAGACACAGAGATTGGGATTGAAAGATAAAGAGAGAGGGTGGGTGTATGATGGTGTGTTAGTTCTCATGCTCAGTGTGTGTGTATGTGAATGTGTATTTACAGTAAAACAGGTTCTGGAACATGTGGCTGCTATTATCACCACCGTCCGTGGTCACTGCCTGTGTGTGTGTGTGTGTGTGTGTGTGTGTGTGTGTGTGTGTGTGTGTGTGTGTGTGTGTTAGGCATGTCTAAGCTGCGTGGGAGCCGTGTTTGAACTGTGCAGCATCCACAAGTTAGTTGTATGAGATATGTGTTAGCCTTTACAGTGCAATAATATGCCTTAGACAAATGGTATGCAGCACATATACTACAAACTTCATACTAGTTACCCTAAAGGGAAAATTCCATCTGTTTACATCAGTGAAACACAAAGAAAGGAGAGACAGAGAGAAAGAGAGAGAGAACAAAACCACCTGCTCTCACACCCACACACCTTTGCATGAAGAACCAGAGAGAGTGAGAATAGATAGAAAGAAATAGGAGAAACAGAGAAAGTGATAGGAGATGAGATGAGCCATAGGAAGAGAGAGAAAGTCTCGAGTGTAAAGCATCACCTGTGTTTATTCTCCAGCACAGTCCGTCTGTCTGCTAGCAGGTCATAAAGGCTAAAGTCTCTGGAGCGCCAGGAGGATCTGCATCATTTTTATCGATGCGATATTTCACAGCGATGTGATCCACATGAGGAGCTGGCAAAACAGACCTGCACTCTTCAGTGTCCCACAGAGGACGGGCTGGGGGAGAAGAGGCACCTTCTGTGTGTTTGTGATGTTGTGAGATCAAATCTGACCCCTCCTCTCCTAAAACTAATAAAGCAGAAAAGCCATAAAAAATGTTTTCTTTGAAAAGAAGATAAAAAGTGTGTGTGAGTGTTTATTGATCAGTGGCAATGTTACAAAGACAGGTAGCTTATGCAGATCACATTTATGGAGAACATTTTTAATGCATTTGGGAGGCCTTGGGAATTTCAATGGCAATTTCAAATCACAATTTATGCAATGGATGGATCAAATGTTTTGGAGTAGATAGAAATTTATTTCTAGCTACTGGAGATAGGTAAATTACACTCACACTATCATTTAAGTTTCACCTGTTAGTGCATCTTTGAATTATACAAATATACAAGTTCAAATACAAATCCAATTGAATGGGAGGCACAATTAACTATACATTTGAGGGAAAATATAATGTACAGCAGCACTTTACTTTCCCAACATCCTTCCATTCACTTTAAACGAATCGCCCACTGATACTATCCATAGTAAATGTGACATAAAAATTCCATTATGCACAAAGCATATTCAGAGTTTGAATTGCAGACCACAAACTGAAAAGTTAACAAGTTTAAGACAAGTACCTCCTGAATAAAGAACACAAAGCACCCCGCTCATCACTTTGAACTCCCAGTCAGTGTCAGCCTGTGATGCGAGAGGCTTCAGTAGCTACAGTAAGGCTAGCCAGGATCCAGTGTACTCTCTCTGTCTAGCATGCTGTCAGCAGGCAGTCGGTGGAATCAGACATCAAATAGCCGGCCCCGATGTACGTCTGCTCCATCTGTCTCAGCGCTGCCCGCTGTTTACGGTTTAATTTCTGCTTTATTTACTGTTGCCTTAATTATTTCCATGTTTGATCTCCTGAGGGATGTCGGGGGCAGGAATTCTGCTGATGTATCCACACAGTCACACACGCCAAGGCCCGAGTGTGTGCATACACCCACTAACACACACACACACACACACACACACACACACACAGTCAGAAACCCACCCTCCCTCATACACACACACACACAGTGCAGGTGACAGAGACCTCAACCACAAGATGGATGACTGTCTGACTGTGACATCTTAAACCTGTTACCTCCGAGTGGATGTTTATTTGAATTCTCCTCCCCACTGTATCACATGCAGGGGGGGAATTCTCTTGAACTGCGGCAACAGGAGTGTAAATATTATGGGGAAAGCCACCGAGACATGAAATGTAGCTTTAATTACAACATTGATGTATCGAGGTCAGTCCCTCCGCGCATGTGGATGGAACATGACCTTTCCTTTTTCTGCCCGTGATTTCTTGTTTGATTTGGTGTATACACTCATTAAACAAATGTATATAGAGTATTATATACGGTACAATATGTTTGTATAAGAGCAAGATGTATGGTGAAGACTAAATGGGGTACTGTGTGTGCTGAGTTACAGGCGAAGCCGCAGTTGTGCAACTGCACAAGATATGAAAGACAAGTTATGCAAAGCAATGAAATGATTCAATAAATCCGCTCAAGCTAACGGTCCCCTTTTATCTAGTAAGCATTCTTCCACAAAAATATGGGTACAAATCCAAATCTAAATCCATTTTTCTACAAAAATAGTTTTTTTTTTTGTAGTACCCAATACCATAACATTAACCTCACAGCTAGTGTAAATAGTGTGAACAGATTGATGAGCAGGCCTGGCAGCTCTGTTGGACAACTTTCTTACAATCTTCTCAATGCTTGAATTAATAATTTCAAGGCTGGCATGAGGGCCACTATCACCATGCTTATACATCATAGTTCTCAATATACTTTGACCACAGAGAGCTTTTGTGTATCAAGATTATGCCCCAAAATAATTATCAACATATTCTCAAGTGGTGTCCACGAATTTGGAGCCTAGTCTGTTGCCAAAACTGGTCTCAGAGGAAAAGATTTTGTCTCACAAGTTGAACATGATGAGTGAGATGATTTTTGTGAAAGAAAACAACTTAAGAAGAACTTAAGAGCCTGAGCCACGTCAAACCCTGGTCAAACCAGGAGGCCAGGAGGGGGACTTAAACCCAAAATATACAGTAGATTTGATCTTATTTGGGGTTTCATTGTCTCAGTTAAATAAGCTAATGGTTCAAAATCAGACAGGAGACCACAATTCACTGGACCAAGACACTTGAAGGAGGATTGACTCCAAATCAAAATTAATACATTATTTCTGATTGGTAGATGTGATGGTAATGTTGGATGCTGTCTAAGCAAAATGGCAGGAGCAAGCTACAGTGGAGCCACTGTAGAAGAATCTCTGTATAGTAGAATCACTGAGAACATGGAAGTAGTGATGAAAACAGAGGCTGCATCTATTACTTATGCATATCAGTGCATTCAAATGTCAGATTTAAGATTATTTGAAATAATCCCACAAACCAGCTTGTCCTCAGAATGACTGTGTAAAAGTATAATAGATGTGTTCAAGTCTCTTTTCCTGCATGAAATCCCAGCTATGATTTTTTAAAAGCCTGTTCATCACTTATCAAGCACTCTAGTGAACCGATGTTCCTGCAGGCTGCGTATTGTGCCCAGTGTCGTCAAGGTTACACATGATGTGGGTGTGAGACGTTGCCCTCAGCTGCACAGTTTACACTGCAGAGTCACGATAACCATCACCACCACCCTTATACCGTCTAGATAAAACCTCTAGCTGTTTAATAAGCTGTCCAATGCGGGACTGGCAGCCGTCTATCTATACCAACTTCCGTCTGTCTTTGGCATGAAGAGGAAGCCACGGCATATTGTGGCGTGAAGTTATGTTTTGACAAGTCAGCATTTTTCCGTTTTCACTTTTTAACCATTTACTTTCCTTTTTAGTTCTTACGAAAAGGGTTTGCTTAGAACACATTAAAAACAAGCCTGATTGTTCATATAGAATTTGTCATTTTCAAGTGTTACAGTGTAAAAAAAAGAATGATTTGCATGCCATTATGACAAAAAAAATAAAGGACGCATTTATATCATATTCATTTAAGACAAGCAAACTTTTCTCCACAGACAGTGAGTCAATGTTAAGCAGTGAGGAATGAGGAGGCTATCTCTAAGTCCGCAGGTGTGTTTTCATGTGGGGTCTGTTGGGTTGGAAAGCACAGACAGGCACACAGACTTTCCCCCGGCTTACTGACCCAGGCTTTACACTGGTCCCCAAAGGCCAAAACAATCCCTCCCCCACAGTACGCTCCCCAAAAGGAAACAATATAAACTTAGAGGGGGGGAAAGCATGTCAGACATACCTGTTGTTGTCCTGCCTGCTTCATAATTTAATAAGGCATAAACCAAATGGATGAGCTGCAATAAAGACGGTATTTACTTCCTCCAGCTACACGCTCGTAACCCGATACTCAACACCGGTGGAATTTAAGACCTGGCGTGGGCTGAGCCGGGCCGGGCCGGGCCGGGCCGGGCCGGGATATACTGCCTGACTACACGCTGTATACCTCCGTACACCCTCGCCTACACCACTGATATGAGGGAAGGAGAAGTTCAACATGCTTCCAAAGTTTCCCCACACAAGTTTTCCCTTCACACAAAGGACTTTGGGTTTTGGAGACATGTTCAACTAAGGCAGCATGACGGGAAAGGATCATGTAGGACACAGCTCCCAGTGGGCGAATGTGGTAAGGACACATATGTACATACCCCACCAGTACATCAATTAAACTTCAATCGAACCGTCAGCATTCAAACTTCAATCAAGTGTTCACAAAGAGCATCCGATACTGTGCAACACATGCAACTGAGAATCTGTCGGCAAGCATATATATTTGCTTTATGGGCACAAAGTTGTTTTATCCCTACTGGCTGGCCTGTGGTCGAGGGAACACAATGGGATGTTTGTAACACATAAGGAAGCCAACGACCATGCTGCTTCCGCAATGAGGTTGTATCATAGAGGTTGTGTATGAATACTGTCGACTTGGAGCAGAGCAGATTGTGTGATAATACTGCCTCAGATAACCCACAAAAGATGGCTGTTTCCATTTAGACTTGGTTCATCGATATAGATTTGAATCCAGAGAGATTGATTAAAAAAACCAGTGTCAAAATCAGGAATATAAAATAGAATACATATTGTAGCACAAGTGTACCACCCACAAATACTGTATATAAAACAGATTTATCAAATTACACAGTGAGTATTAATTTCTGCTCAAATCAAATACTGTAATTTCCACTGTTCAGCCTAATTGAGCTGAACCAAACGTAGCTTTCAGTGACTGTGCCATGTAATCAATCATCCTTAGGCCAGAGCAATATGGCAAAACAACATTAACCTCACAAGCACTCAGACAGTGTATGTTTCATATTTAGACTGAAAAATATAAACTCTATTAGATTTTAACAATGTGACATTTCTATATGAGGATTTATTCAATAGAGCTAGAGCAGCCAGATTGTGGATTTGATTCAGAGGCAATGTGAAAGTGTAGCCAAGTCTATTGTCCTGATAGTCTTTTATCCCCATAACATGATCCCGCTGTGGTGTATGGGGGAGATAAACAGTCACATAGCTGGGAAGCCACCGCGACTGTTTTCTATAACTCATAACGATGCCGGGATCCCGTTACAAAACAGATGGATTGAGAAACGGGGAAAGAAAGGAAGCGAGAAGAGAAAGAACAATCACAGGGAAAAAAAGGGTTTAGACAAAGATTTAGAAATGGGATCTAAGCATTCGGTGGATTGTCCTGATTAGGAAATGTCTAAATAAGCCGTAATGTCTGCTGACTTTTGCAGTGGAGGGTAAAATATTATGCAACCCACATCCGTAACTAAACTGAACAAGTATTACCGCTATATCCAATGAATAAGTGCACCCAATGAGCAAGCAATTTTCAAAATTAAATAGACAAATGAGATGGAGTTTTGAGCTTTGTGTGAGCTTCCAGTCAGTATGATAGGGTACATGGGACTTTCGCTCACTTACCTGTCCTGTGCCCCGCCCTACGCACACCTACACATGCACACACACACATATATGCCTTCCCTGTCATAATCCCATGTGGCACATCACATAAGCATCAGATTCATAGCATCTCATCCACTCATCCATCCATTCATTCACTTATCTGTATATTCTGACCTCATCATGTCGCTTACTCCCCTTGTATCCATCACATCCTGAATCCCCATATGTGGCAAAGAGCAGAGGGGCGGGGCCTGATGTCTGTGGGTCTCATGTGGTTTAGGGACAAGGGAATGTTTCTCAACATGGCAACAGTATGGGGGATGTGTGACATGCTGTGAATGCCAGGTTTGAATGCCATGAGGCAAACTGATGTTTGCCAGGAGCGTAACTGGAGGACAGTCAGTGTAAACAGCATGCATAATGGTTTTGATGTTTGAGGAAGGATTGAGGGAGTATTTTTTTCTAAATTTGAATAGGGTGTTTCTGTATTTGTAGTCTATAGGATCTTATTTGCATTATATAGCCTTCCTGCGCAATGCAAAGTCTCTGAAGCACTTGTAAACAAGGTGTGTGTGTGTGTGTGTGTGTGTGTGTGTGTGTGTGCTCTGTGCAGCCTAAAGAGTGCATACCGTAATTCTCCTAAGCACTGACCAACCTACCAACATCTCTTATTGAGCTGCTCCTAAAAAAATGACCTGTAGAGTTTGCATCTGGGTGTATCTATGTAACGGCACAACAAATCCCTTCCCTAAACCCCCCCCCAACCACCATCACATAGTCCTTTACCAGCTATCCCGCCCCGCCCTCCGCTGACCTCCAGTCTCCATGGTGGATGCACAGCTAAAGAGCCTGGGAGGCCGGGGTCACTGCTCCTGACAGGCAGCCCTCACTGATCTGTCTGTTGGCTAGACACATCGACAGGGATTTGGTTACTGTCAGCAGGGTACTTCAGAGGACGGCCCTGCACACACACACACACACTGAAACACACACACACATGCAGAGAAGAATGTATGTATGAATGGATGCACTCTCTCTCTCTCTCTCTCTCTCTCTCTCTCACACATGCACGACATGTAGAAGCACATTTTACTCTCCCGCAACTTTGACACATAAACACTCACACATACATAACCCGCCCAATCCAAACTGCGACATACATGCACACACACACACATACACACATACATACTCACACACACACACACACACACACACACACACACATACAGAGGAAAGGAGCGTGGAGGACGTGAGTAAGCAGGCCTGGGGTTCCATCCTAATTTCCCCATGAACAGATGTTATCTGCTACCAATTAAGAGCCCTTGTCATCGCTGCTGAAATCGATGCACCAGCCTCGCTCCAACACTATTTCCATCCTGACCTTTTCCCCGTACTTGTTTATTGAGGGAGTTGTTTTGTTGCCGTGAGCTCTTTCGAGCAGGAGCAGGGTGTGTTGCTCCTGTTACAGTAAGTGTGTTGACAGTCGAACTCTCCAACCTGCTGCAAGGAGCAACTCTCTCTCTCTATATATACAGTATATACTATCGGAAACACAGACGAGTGGAAGTTTCTGATTCCGAACCTGCGGCCTGTGACTGTTCCAGCCTGCTCGACTGCAGTTTTGACATTTATTCCAAATTACTGATTTTTACGGAAATTACGGCTATGTCAGGCTTTATAAAATGTGCACTGGCATTGTTAAGTTTTGTATACAGTCAGTAAATGTTGGCAGTCTGGCCTGGGATTCAGCTTGAAAAAGCACATAAATTAAAAGACATATGTTTGGCTTGGATTATGTCAGAGAAATTGGCCTGTTATCTGTGGCCAGCATCAGTTTGGTCTGGGTGCACCTGTGCAAGGTTAGCTAACTCAACTGGAATGTTTTGGAGATAACAATCAGAAATACAGTACTTCATTTGTTCTTATCACTTATTCACTTGTTTGTGTTATATAGAAACCATTGTACTTTTTAAAGAATCAGTTATTGATTAAAGAAAAACATCCCATATTTATATGCTTATATAATTTTTGGAACTCCTCTATCTTCCTTTCCTCTCCCTCCCTCCCTCTGAGCCTTCCTCCCTCCCTCCGGTAACTCTATCCCAGTGAATCACCAGGTGATAAATGATCATTTCTTTCCAGCAGAGTATGGGTGGCTTCGCCTGACCCTGCCGCTCGACCTCGCTCAGATAGACAGACGGACGGACAGACAGACGGACACAAAGACAGCAGAACAACAAACTACCACTGTCTGGTATTGGCTCTGTGAACTCACAGCTTTCTCCTCCACTCACCTGGGGTATCAGTCACGCAAGAACGTACAGCAACACTGATTTTGTTGTATGTTCAATGGAAGTGAAGATCAAAGTCAAATTCTTTTTCTTTAGGTGTGCAAATGAGAAATCTAGTCTTGCACCCTGGGATGCAGGGTAATTAAGACACATTGCTATTTTCTTATCACGTGGGGACCCACCAGATGTACGCCCATGACCCATTTTGGGTCCCAATCCGTATGTCATTCATGAAGGATGTAGTTCAGTAATCCATTGTGGTGTCCATCTTGTGAACACGATAA
This sequence comes from Centroberyx gerrardi, assembly GCF_048128805.1. Classification (NCBI taxonomy): domain Eukaryota; kingdom Metazoa; phylum Chordata; class Actinopteri; order Beryciformes; family Berycidae; genus Centroberyx; species Centroberyx gerrardi. Next base: position 24,383,097 of record NC_136008.1, read on the forward strand.
TGAATACAGAATATCCCTATGGTCATTTACAAATCAAGTTAATAGTTAACTTTATACAGCCAATTGCACAGATGTTATTTCAGGCAGTATAAGTCATTTTCTCATTTTTCCTCCAGTCTGTTGTTGATTTCCAGTGTTGTTGATTTCCATGTTACTTCCTTGTTCCATGCCTAACCCTGATATACTGTATATATACCTTATGAATATAATTAGATTCAACCGAGTCATGCAATCTCAGGGAAAGTCTTTCCTGAAACTTAGCAATTACATGTGTGCAAACTGATATCGGGTCTCCCCATCTGCGAATCCCACACAACACAGCTTCTCCAGACGAAAACAAACGATGGAGGCACACAAACTTTGACATGACATTGTTGACATAAATACCCTCAAATCTCCATCATGACAAAGCTGATATGCCCTATCTGCCATAAAATCACTTGATCTGGTTTGAAGGTTTTAACAAAGATTGACAAATGGAGTTACCCTTTTAGACAAACCTCCACAGGGTACATTTGGAAACGTTTCTATATTCAGCATATTATACAATAAAAGGGAAAGACATGATTGATTCCAAGCAATAATGGCCACAAATAAAATTCACATGACCATGAACTCCAAACGTTAAAGAGAAATGTGATTGCCGGAGGTAACTGGCGTACGCTGGAATAATGAATACGAGGGTCTCCAGCGCACCTGTAAGATTCCTCAACATGACGTCTACCCTTCAGTATGCCTGTCATGCACGGCTCACGGGTGGCACAGCCGTGGGAAGCAGTGGTTCCTGGTCCGACACGCATTCCTGTCCTTGAGCGCGCGCACACACACACACACAGACACACACACACACTCCCCTAGCCCGCCCACCTGGGCTGGATGACCCCCTAAACAGCTCCAATTACCAGGCACTGACAGACAGACAGATTAGGTCTGAACAGGGGTGCTGAGGCCTGCACAGACAGACAGATAGAAAGGCAGGCAGACAGAGAGAGCGACAGGCCGGGTCTGAGCAATGAGGCCACAGACAGACAGACAGAGCTGATGAAGAGAGCAAGCACACAGCCATGGAGAAGGGACTGAGGATGCAGAAAGAAGGATGGGAGAGAGAGAGAGAGAGAGAGAGAGAGAGAGAGAGAGAATTCACGAGGGAATTCGGTCATTAATTACAGTGAGTATGTTTACATGAGGCCCTCATCAGAGCAGGCCAAGGTGGAGATTGGTTTGCTCTCTCACCATGACTGGGTCCCCACTCAAACAGAGACTCCCCTGCCACAGACACACACACACACACACACACACACACAAACACACACCTGTGCCTGCAAATAGGCATGGACGTGCAAACACACACATCAACACACACACACACACACACACACACACACACACACACACACATACACACACACACACAAACCAATTTTCCTCTTCAAGGCAGCCACCTTCACCCTGCAGCCACCTTCACCCATGACCTAAAGCAGACCATAACAAAACCTCTGTTATTGTGAGTGTGTGGGCATGAATCTATGTGCACCCCTCCGCACACACACACACACACACACACACACCCTCTCTGTTGCTGTCTTTAGTTCACACACTGCCCGACCCACAGCAGAATAAATCACTTTTCTTTTATGAAAGTTTTGTCTACTGAAATAAAATGGGGAGGGGAGGAAAAACAAATTCACAGGGTTTAATGCCCGGCCCGGAGACACGGTATGAACATACAGCGCATTTGGAGGGTTTAAGTAAAGACCAACCAGTAAATTGACTCTCAACCACAATGACAGCGAGAAAGCACGCAAGAGGCGTTTCGGATGATTTATCATTCAGAGAATTTAAAAGTTTTTCTACATTTTTGACTATAGGCTTGGCTTGCGGTGGAATTTTTTTTTTTATTTTTTTTTTTCAATTAAGCCAGTGTTTTAGCCGGCAGTGGATGAGGTGATGACAGAGCACACCATGTGTTTAGACATGGGGGTGGGAGAGAGACTGCCCTTCTCATAAGGATTTTGGGGAGCGAGATTAAAACAGTGAGTTTATTGTCTGGATGGAGAGCCTTACATGATTCAGCTGACCCCCCCTTGTCCCACCCCAACCACTAACCCAATCACACACACACACACACACACACACACACACACAGATCCCTCATTGAAAACCATCACAGCACTCAAAATGATAGGCTCTAATCATGATCTGAGGGCGACTCCGTGAGAATCTCCTGACAGCCAATCAGAAAGATGGAATCACGTTGTCCCCGGCAACGGGTCGCGCTCACAACAGCAGCAACGGAAATGTCAAGTGTAAAACAATATTTTTTTCCTAATCAATCTCATGTGTGACTTCGGTTACTCTCACGGCTGCTTTCTTTGTGTGTTTTTCTTTTTTCTATGGTCGGAATCGTGTATGTTCTGCATTTAAAGGATTCCTCCGTTGTTGGTGAAAGTTTTAGCCTCATTTTCCAGATTGGCCTCTCTTGCTGTGGATGTTTACACGCCATTAGGTAAAATGAGTCTAGTGTTCCCTGCCTTGTAAATGCCATTCAATCCCATTCATGATATCATTTAGGATATTAAATCCAAATTTCAGAGGTGTAGTAATGTAATCCATGGAGGAGTTTTATAGGAGAAAGGAGAAATAAAAAGTGGATCACGATAATGTTATCTGACGTTAGCTGGGGAGCAGTTAGCTGATTAGCACTTATAGCAGACAATGTGTTGTGCAACAATTAAGGCTTACCTGATATTCCCAATACACGTCCAATCCCACACTGCCTCTTTATGGTCGGTGTTGTGGTACTTTTTGAAGCTCTGGATATTCACTTACTACAGCAACCAATTTCTCCACTAGCACTTTCTCCATCTTTGTTGTTGTTGAGGGAAACGGCTAGCCTCCTATGTAGCATGAAACCCAGCTCTCCTTCATTGTGATTGGTTGGCTGTGAAAAAAGCGGTTTTTCGAGAGCGACTGCCTTTTGTGCAGCTTGCGGTCGCTCCCCATGTCTTTTAATGTAAAAAAGGCAGTGGCAGTCCTGAAAAAAACTGAACGTGTGAACACAGCCTTACGCAGCAATTTCCACCAATCGCTTACGTCCTGCATGGTTACTTCAGCTGTGAAAGTGTTTATCCGCCTGAAAATAGTCAGTGTGGAATAAGCTAGTTTTAGCATTCCACAGTTCGTCCCACAAATTTGTTGGAGCTACTGGTACCAACAAGCTAGCTTATGGTCTCCGCTGCGACGTTGTTTTCAAAAGTTAGGATAATTCTGTAAAATGCAGGACATCTAAAATATTTATTCTATCTAAAGGTAAAAAATGAAAACAACAGCAATTTCATAAGGGAGAGATGCCAATATAGAAAATAAGGCTAACTTTCACCAATCCTTTCATGTAGACATTCACTGATGTGCCATGTTACATTATTATCATTAGATGATGAATTAGTTCATTAACTTGTCCAGTTGAATAATTGAAAATATTGTAATGCTTTGAGTCACATAACATTTTAAATGAAGTTAATTAGTTAACTTAGGTTCGGGAGCAGGGCCACGCCTCAACCACACCTCTAATCACCTGCCTAGTCTACTTATACCTGGTCAACCCATCCTGCCTCGTTTGTCTCACATCTCTCGACAACAGACAGACCGTGCATCGCTCCTAAACGCTCGACAGCATTACTAAATCGATTTCAAACAGTCAACTCACCATGGATCCCGAACTGTGGCTCAATCCACCCGATTCAGAGGACGATGATGACTTGTTCGGAGCCGGTTATCCTCCACCAGACATGCCACAGCAACCAGACCACAGCCAAGCGCCCCAGCGGAGTCGCCTGCGCTCAGTGGTTAACGTACCACGGCCCCGTCGGCTTCTCCACTCAAGCTCCACCAACGAGATCTCTCCGACTCCCAGCAGATCTCAGGCCTCCTCTCCTCCTTCAGCGAGGGCCGAAAACCATGGACGTAGCAGGCATGGTCGTAGGAGCCGGCTCCAACCCTCTTCTCATCGGCAACAGCCCCCCTCACGTAGGCCTACAGTCCTCGGCGATCCACCACGACGCACTCGCGGTGCGCCCTCATCTTCCACTCGGCAGTCTCCTCGTCCACAAACAGAGCCCGACATCAGAGAGTGGACCGTCGCCCGCCTCCAACATTTCCTGAGAGGGAAAGGCATTCCCTTCCACCGCGGCGACAATAAAGCTACACTGTTTAAACTATATTCAGCCTCCATCAATACAGCAACAACAAACACCGTACCTCCCGCGCTTCTGGCTTCCTCGCCAGAGCCAACCACCGCCCATGTCGTCAGGCGTGACGTCACAGAGCCACCCGCCGCCACAGCCTCCGCCTGCATCATCAGCCCCCCCTGGTGGGGGGCAGGTCGTATGTCCCCCTGTGCCGGTTCCCTCCGTTTCAGACTTCTCTCAGCTGATCTCAGCTTTCTTTTCATCCCTGTCTTCGCAGGCTTCACAAAATCCCTGTGCACATACATCCTTTCATCCCATCATCCCTTCCTCTACCCTTCCTTCAGCCACTCACAGCAACATGGCTTCCGCTCCCCCCTTTTCTTTCACAGCCAACACGGCAGCACGAGAGCCCCTTCCAGCAACTCAAGGGGCCCCGCCACAGGCTAATCAAGTCGCTTATTCCCAGCCTCCTCCTTCATTTCCAACTGGTCTGTCCTTTCCCCCCCCCTCCCCTTCTCCATCCCCACCCCCTCCCTTCCCCAACACCCAAATGTTTTTTATCCCTGTGCCAATAATTACACTCTAGCCACAACAGCTCCACCCACCCAGCCAGCTTCGTCAGTTTGTCGCCCTTCTCCCGTCTCTCCTGCATTACGCCAGCAGATACTCACCGGTAACTACGTAGATTTAGCCCAGCTCCTTCAGCCTTCCATTGTTGACACTAGCCAGCCCAGGGAAATGCAGACTAACTTCGGTTCAGTGCAGCTCTGCCACCCATTACCTTCAAGGTCAAAGGATTTAACTCCTGCAGAATTCGCCCTTGCACTTTCACTTTACCGCGACATTATCTGCTCAGCCTTTCCCGCACGGAGATCCGAGCTAGATGATTATCTATCTATCGTGCTTGACATGGCCTTACGTTTCGGAGGGACCGGTTTTTACAGCTACCATGTCCACTTTGCTAACCAGGCAGCTGGCCGGATACAGCAATTTAATCAGGGAACATACTGGGGCGCCCTCGACTCCGAGCTTTACTGCCGCATCTTCGCAGCCCGCACGTCCCTCTCCTGCGAGTTATGCGGAGCCCCTTCCCACCCCGCCACAGCATGCACAGTCAGTGCTCCACCACCTCGCTCATGTCCCTCTTCCTCGCGCAACGCCCCAGTCTTCAACCGCCTATCACAAGCTGCACCCCCACCTCCCATCATCCCCAGGCCCGCGGACATACGTCCTTCAGTCAATGTCCCTGTGCCGAAGGGAGTCGACAAACGGGGAAGGCCAATCCTCTACCAGGGAGGCAGGATGGTGTGCAACAACTTCAACCACCTGGGCTGCCCTCTTTCCAACTGCCGCCTCCTGCACGTCTGCTCCTTCTGCGGAGGCGCTCACGCCAGGAGTACCTGCCCCCACAATTCAACCACACCTGCAGACTGACTAGCACGGCATCTCGGCACACCCATTAAGGTACATGTCCTTGCCACTGCTCTACTAAACCATCCAGATAGACAGTTCGTTCACTTTCTCATCAATGGCTTCACACATGGTTTCCATCCAGGTATAGAAGTACTTCCCGATACTTCCCACGTCTCTCACAACCTTCAGTCCGCTCTTGCGGAACCTCACACTGTCAACACCCTATTGGCCAAGGAAGTCAAGGAAGGATTCATGATAGGCCCATTCAACAATCCTCCTTTTCCGGTATTCCGCATCAGCCCAATAGGCATCGCCACTCGGAAATACTCTGGAAAAAAGAGGTTGATAATAGACCTGTCTTCCCCGCATGGCTCACACATTCCGAGCATCAACAGTGTCATTCCTAGTCCCGATTTCTCTATGCAATATGCAACCATCGACCATGCCATCACCCTCATCCGTTTGGCAGGACGCGGAGCTTGGCTTTCTAAAGCAGACATCACCAGTGCATTCAAAGTCTTGCCAATCCATCCAGACTTCTGGCGTTTTTTCGGTGTTTGCTGGAAAGGTGCATATTATTTTTCTGTGCGCCTTACCTTCGGCTGCAGAAGCAGTCCTAGGATCTTCGACTCTCTTTCAGAAGCCCTGTGCTGGATCCTGACTAACAACCACAGACTCCCTTACATACTCCATCTTCTCGACGATTTCCTCGTCGTCACTCCACCAGCCTCACCTCCTCACCTCGGGCTCACTACTCTCACAAAAGTTTTCTCAGAACTTGGTGTCCCTCTTTCTGAGGAGAAAACCTCAGGGCCGAGCACATCCATCGAGTTCTTAGGCATCACCCTGGACTCAATTTCCTTCCAGGCATCTCTGCCCTCAGAGAAAATACAGCGCATCACTCTGCTCCTGTCGAACTATCTCCTGGCAGACAGATGCACCAAACGCCAGCTACTAGCCCTCCTTGGCCATCTCAATTATGCCATTTGCATAATTCCACAAGCAAAATCCTTCCTGTCCAACCTTCTGACTAAAGCTGCAGCCGTCCCCTCTCTCCACGATAGAGTCGATCTGGACGATGCCTGCAAAATGGAAATGCGCATGTGGCAACATTTCCTGTCTTCTTGGAATGGCATTTCCTTCTTCTACGACGACTTCATCACCCAGCCCGAGGACATCCAACTTTACACGGACGCAGCTCCCTCCATAGGTTTCGGTGGCTACTATGGAGGGAGATGGTTCGCTTCTGCTTGGCCCTCAGAGTTCAAATCTCTCGACTCCGAGTCCCGCTCTCCTTCATCCGCGCTTCACGAGCTATACCCCATTGTCATAGCTGCCATTCTTTGGGGGCATGAATGGTCTAGGAAGTCCATACTCATCCACTCCGATAACACCTCAGTCGTAGAGATCCTAAACAAAGGTCGATCCCGTTCTCCAGCCATCATGCAGTTCCTGCGCAGACTCACGTTAATCTCGGCTCAACACCAGTTCATCCTCCGGGCAGCCCACATTCCTGGTCACCACAACAGCATCGCTGATTCATTGTCTCGTTTCTCATTCCAGAAATTCAGACACTTGGCCCCAGAATCGGATTTTCATCCCATACCAATCCCACCGTTTTCAGCCACAACATTCAACTAGCTCCACAGCTGGGAAACCTCTCTAACGCGTCACAAGAAGCTATCCTCAACAGCCTCGCCCCAAGCACTCTCTCAGCCTACCTAACTGGCTGGAATTGTTTCAAGGCATACCACGCCACCTACCAGCTGTCATTTCCCTTTCTGGACGTCATGTCTATCTGCAATTTTATCACCCATGCTCATTCTGTCCAAAAAATCCGGTCCTCCACCATCCAGACCTACTTAGCAGGAATCAACTTCTTCTTCAAACTAGTCACTGGCCTCCATTGTCCTCCTACCTCCCATTCCCATGTTACCATGTTAATCAAAGGCTTGCGCAAACAGGAACCTGCTCTCCCGGCCAGACGCTTGCCACTCACTTCTGACCTTCTCAGCCTCTGCATCCGTTCTCTACGTTCAGGCTACATATCCCCTATGGTCGACTTGACCCTAGAATCCATGTTCCTGCTGGTTTTTTTCGGCTTCCTGAGGTGCTCCGAATTTGCCCCGACTTCATCTGCCTATAATCCTTCTCGTCATCCCAGTCTATCTAACCATCCACACTTCCGACTCTCTCATATTCACGCTCCGAAGGAGTAAAACAGATCAGCTGGGAATTTCTTTCCCTATCTACATTTTCCGCCTCGACTCCTTTCTCAGCCCATACGAGCCACTGGCCAAATACATCAGCTCTAGGTATGCCACCAAGGCATCACCTCAACACCCGCTCTTTCTCACGGAGACAGGAAAAATGACCACTCGATTCTGGTTCCAGAAGCATTTACACAGAGTCCTCCACATTTCAGGCATATCTTCAGAACACTATTCGAGCCATTCCTTCCGCATCGGCGCACATCATACTCACTATCTGATCTACTGTAGCTCCACTCAGGATATAATATCCTTTCAACAATATTGTTAGTGTGATATAAATCTCTCATTGAAAGCAATGGATACTGATGGCAGCAAGTTGGCTCATTAGCTTGCAGCTTGCAGTACTCACTGGTTTCAATGAGAAATGCAAATGTTTCTAAGAATCTTTTGGGTTGCTGAAGGACAAATGTTCAAACTTTCTTCAAGGACATGACAAAATGAAGAAAAATAACCGACTGCAATTAAAAATGTCAATGTATCCCTCTAAGGTGAAGAAAGGGTTTGGAGAGCGGGTCAGAGTAAAGCTGAGGTTTTTTCAAGAGCCCCTGGCCCAGGAAGACTGGCCCTGCGAAGTGTCTGATTAGAACCATATTCCCCCTGTTTAGTGGAAGAGAGAATGAAAACGACGAGACAACTTAAAGAAAGAGAGGGAGAGAGAAAAAGAGAGCAGGAACAGGAGGACCAGAGGATCAACTAAGGAGAGAACCGGAGAGCAGAAGGCATGGGAAGGTAAATGGAAATGAGAAAGAGAAAGAGAGAGACGGAGAACAAAGAGCGAGAAAACGAGAGAGCTGGGTTCGTGTAACTCTGTCAGGGAGCCCCTTCAACAAGTTCAACAATCAGACTTTCTCCAGCCAGCTCATTGGATCCAGATGACAACTTCCTCACTCCATCCAGCTCTATTGATCGGCGAGGAGACCGAGGCCTGGCAGAGAGACGCGCTGCTCCTGAAAGCCCAAATCAGTCATTATTTTGATTTTGCCTTTTCATGTTTTATGGTATGATGTATTGACAAATTGGTGCATTTTTCACAAAGTTTTACAGATCCGAGACGCTCTGTGGTCAAGGGGCTTTGGAAACAGCTGTTGAAATTGGACGGAATACAAATCGTTTCGGTTCTATGTACGTGTTTTTTGCCTGATTTCTGTCTTTCTTGCTTTGGGTTCTGATAAAAAAAAGGGTTTATGATACAAATCTTGCTGACTGCATGAGGGTTTTTGAAGTTTATTGAGCATTCAATCACTTTGTACGAGCTTTAAACAAGAGATCGGGTGTCGGAGTTTGGACAGAGGAAAAAGACTCAATTCAACCTAGTTGGTTTGGAGATGAATATAACTTTAACAACATGGCTGCTAACATTAGCTAACCTTGTGGATAAGTGAACCACTGGTGTGAGCAGGACTTAGCTGTAATATCATGTATCCTTCAATCCAGCTGCTGAAGCCTTTCATTTGGACCTTCTTGGGTAATTTCGCCTGCAGCTCTGCTCATGTCTCGACAATCCTGAAAGAAAATTTGAGTGTTTGTTTTATGTATTTTTTTTATTTTTTTTGTCCAGCTGAGTTTGCGTGCTTCTCTCTGCTTTGCTGTCCACCACGCAAATAAAGTAAATTGTCTTTTGCCCAACATTCCTAACTTATTACTGGTCTAAACTCTCCATGTCATCCTGGAGTCTGTATCTCTTGATTCCAGCAAATTCCCAAATAGGGCGATGGATTTCAAAACGGCACAGAAATGAGGACCAGAGATGGATGTCAAATCTGAAATGTGCTCATAATTTTTCAGAAAAGAGAGAAGGAAAGATTGAAAAGCTCCTGTGTGTGTGTGTGTGTGTGTGTGTGTGTGTGTGTGTGTGTGTGTGTGCATTGCTCATTGAACATTTTGGACATTTTTCTGCCTCCGAGGTAGATAAATTGTGATTGATCTTCTTTATTTGTTTTAAAAAAAAAATCATCAAGTTTTCCATTATAACTAATACAGTGTTAACCTGAGAACTGTGTGGCTCTGATTTGGTTTGTTTACTTATCAGTGATCCCCAATAGGTGGCCCACGGGCCAGGTCCGGCCCGCGAGAGCCAAATGTCTGGCCCGCGCTGACCCATTGGCGCTTACGTGAATGCACCTGTCATAACATGTGAAATAAAGTGCGCAACATGTGAAATAAAGTGCGCGCTGCTCTACTTTATTTTGACCTCATCCCACACCATACACTTGACCTACGCCCCCGTAGTGGTCCTCGACTAGACAGCGCCACTCACCAACTAGCCGCCAGTCATCCCGTCGAGCAGCCAGTCGTCCCGTCGAGCAGCCAGTCATCCCGTCGAGCAGCCAGTCGTCCCGTCGAGCAGCCAGTCGTCCCGTCGAGCAGCCAGTCATCCCGTCGAGCAGCCAGTCATCCCGTCGAGCAGCCAGTCATCCCGTCGAGCAGCCAGTCATCCCGTCGAGCAGCCAGTCATCCCGCCTAGCCGCCTGTCACTAGTACTCCACCCCACCCCACTGTCCAAATGTTGAGTCATTCTGGCCAATAAACTCAACTTCTGTTGCAACATTTCAGTCTGTAATATTTTTCAATAATCTTGATGAAATCTGGCTAAAGTTAATCTCTTGTGTAAGAAATTACTGTTCAACACTGAGGAACTGTGAAGTAAAAAGTAAAATAATTAAATGGTTGGTTTTGGACTTATTTTGTTTCAAGTCCATCTCTTGTTTCAAGAGTGCATTTTTTTTTCTTCCTAAATTATTACTACTACCACCACCACCACCACCACCACCACTACTACTACTACTACTACTACTACTACTACTAATAATAATAATAATAATAATAATAATGGTAATAGCAGCAACAACAACATCTGCACATAAAACAACTTTTATTGGCGCAATGGAAAAAAAAACCCGGACGTTTTGGCCCTTGGCTTGGCATGCTTGACATAATTTGGCCCTTGGGGAAAACTAATTGGGGAACCCTGGTTTACATGGTTTTATAGGCCGAATGAGTGTCCATTCAAATCATACTGGACGTTGGTAGGGAAGTCAGCAAAACATCAGTTCCTACAAGTTTACATTTTGGTGATTTGAGTTTTTCATCCATCAGCAGTGACTTGCAAGTGAGTAAAAGTAGATCTCCGGTGGTGCAAGACTCTGAAACCATTTCTAAATATTCTTTTTCTCAGGTTGATGACTCAGAGATTTCTGCTTTTGTGTGGCAACAACACCAAACATTCCAGTCACCATAAGCCACCATAAGCCTCTGTCCTGATCGCGTTACAGCATCAGCTCGCTGATTCCTGCTGCTTTGGCACAATTGCAGCCGGTTTCACAACAAGGTGGGACAGATGGTCAGGCATAAAGGAGTATACACACGCTTCTGAGTTTTCTGCTCATCTCTATCATTCATCATCACACTCACAAAATGTTGTTCAATTCTTACAGCTCATCAAATTTGGAATTGAAAATTGCATTACCTACCTGCCCACTCTATTTGTAGGAATAATATATCTCCTTCTTCCATTTGGCTCTAAGTTCCCAAATATGTAGATTTTAATCGATGCACTCTGTAGAAACATAAAAAAATGATTATTATTATTTTACCACAGTGTGTACCAACCAAAAAACACCACAGACTTAAAATATGATGAATTAAGATACAACACACAGACAGTTTTGTTTAATGTGGTACAGCTCAGCATCATTTACAGCTGGTTGGACACATTTCTTAACTGCCTGTATGAAAAGGCAGGACACTTTGTAAATAAGAGGGAAATCCATCATTTTAAATGCTGTGTATCTGCAAGGGGATTGCTGTAAGTCTACATTCATATTGTGTGATACACTATATTAGGACCTCATTTACCTGAAACTCAAACATCTCAATTGACTGGTTTCCAAACGCAAATACTGAACCAAATATGCTGTGATAGGAACATTTATAATATTTATTTCTATATTAACTATTTATACCTCTAATTAGAAGCCATTCAACTACAAAATAGACTTTACAGGGCACTTTGGAATATGTTTGTAAAAAATAATAATAATATTCCTGGTATTTCAATTCTTGTAGAGATTAATGAAGTTATAATCAACAGGATTAAACCTTTAGATTTCCACAATATCGATATCCTTGGAATTATTGACCCAGCTCCTTTCTTCTGTAGTGTCACCATTAGTATCTGTTATGGAGAGAGATGACACGGCATGGACACTCTTCTCTTAATTCTCTTCTCTTCTCCTCTCTTCTCTTCTCTTCTCCTTTCTTCTCTTCTCTTCTCTTCCCTTCTCTTCTCCTCTTCTCTTCTCTTCTCTTCTCTTTTCTTCTCTTCTCTTCTCCTCTCCTCTTCTCTTCTTCCCTCTCCTCTCCTCTCTTCTTTTCTCTGCTCTGCTCCTCTATTCTATTTCATTGTATTTCACAGACTAAAAGGACAACATTTCACGCAATCCTCAATGGCGCAAAGGACCACATAATAGCCCGTCTTATGTTTATCTTATATGGTAAAAAAGAAACAGCGTGTTTACAGTTGGGCTGCACTTAGTCAGAGAGCTTAATTGAAGGTGAGTGTTGGTATCTGGGCCTGGCCAAAAGAATGTGCGCGGCCCCAAAGACTCATGGGATATCACACCCACTCCCTGGGGTTGGTTTTCAGCTGCTTTGCATGTCTAAAACAAACCGCTACATCTGTTTTTACTTCTTGTTTTGTTTGCGGATTGAAAAGGGGGAAAAAATAGTGGCTTCAGTAAAAATAATTACATCGGTCTTATTCTCCTGGATCTCATGAGCTGGGAGCTGAAACGGGAGATAGATTGGTTGAGAGGGAGAGAAAGGAGGAGAGAGAAAGAGGAGCAATTGGTATAAACACAGATTTATAGACAGAGATGTGAGAGGGGAAAGGAACGAGCGATATGCGTGCGCGTGTGTGTGTCGCACACACACACACACACACACACTTAGACAGAGAAGGATAGGGTTTCCCAGAGAGTGGAAACATCAAGACATCCCTGCCTTGTTCTGCACGGCTGGAACACATTGAGGTTTACAGATCAGATCCGGACGTACGCACCATGGCAGGGAGAATCTGTTTTCCCCTTCCTCTACCCTAAGACTGCGACCCGCATAGAATCAGAATATATAGATAGGGCTCTTCCCGGTGCGTCATGTTGATCTCATTTGCTTACTCCTAAAATGCTCATGTTGCCGTAGAAATTAGCAAAGTTTGAGGACCATGCATGAAATTCAAAGAATGAGCTGCCATGGTAACGCATCATCAGTCTCATGCACTGAGCCCATGCTTATTTTCATGACAACATTATTAACATCTACACTACCAGTCAAAAGTTTGGACACACCTGATTGAATGTACTATGTTTTTCATTCTCTTAAAGCCATTTTGATCTAAAGGCTTATGCTTAAATGCTTGAAATGTGTTTCTTAGACAAATATAAATAGTGAAGTTGATGCCTATGTATGAATTTCTTCCCAAAGCCTTTGCCTTTCCATCAAGGCAAAGGGCGGCTACTTTAAAGAATCTAACATATAAGATAGTTTTGATTTGTTTAACACTTTTTTTGGTCACTGCATAATTCCATTTGTGTTATTTCATAGCTTCGATGTCTTTACTATTATTTAAAATGTGAAAAATAGTAAAAATAAAGAAAAATGCATGTGTCCAAACTTTTGACTGGTAGTTCAATGACCTCATGCGTTGTCCAGACGTGAAACAACACTCATTTCCATGAAAACATAAACAAAATTATATGGCAAACGTTGAAAGTGTAACAAAGTGGATTACCGCAACGCTCGTTCTTTCCTCCCCATTTCTATGGTTGCCCTCCCGCAGGAAGACAGAGCTGCTCCTCTGGAGCTTTGACCACCCAATAATCAGAACATGGTGCGCTCAAACCCAACCATCCCCATCCACTTGTCAGATCGTCTGTGCAAGACCGAGAAGTGCCAGGAAAAGATGAAGAACGACTTTTCCACTAATTTCAGCATCCTCTTTTATAATTGCTCCTCGCCGCTGCCAAGGATTTATAAGGACTCTCTCACAACTCTCTCACTTAAACACACGCACACGCACAAATGTTGGGTCTCTCTCTCCCTCTCTTTGACTCTGTATATGTCTACCTTTGCCTATCTGTCTGTCTGTCTGTCTCTCTTCATATTTTTTCTCATTCGTTCATGTTCGTATACCCTATTTAGCTCTTCAATGGGCTTTTCATAAGTGTATTCACCACACATAACATCCCAGACACAACTGGTCCAATTTCGCCATTGGCAAAGAGACATTTTATTCATTGTCTGTGGAGAGGAAAGAGGCAAACCTGGACTAGATAAAGAGGGATGGGACATTATGTCACTGCATGGCAGATGAGCGCATGTTGGAGCCATGCTGTACACTTGAAAGCTCTTGGCATAGTTAGCAGTCTTGGTTGAACGGACAAACCACTGCTTCGTTTTTGCCCTCTCAGTTGAACAGAGATCAAGTGATGGAGTCACCAGTCATGTTTCATGTGGTTATGTAGCCAGCATGTCATGTGTATTTTATAAGTGCATGTCATTCAATGGTTTTGTCAAGTCTTGGATTTAATTGAATGTAGCATGTAGGCCTGAATAGACTAGAGCTCAAGGGGTAACATTGGAAACTTTGATCTTATTCTTCGTATTAGAAAAGCCTCATCTGCTCTGGCATCCACTCTGTGACATACAGGCCTCTGAGCTATCACTGTGATTTTCCAGCATTGTTTTCTCTCTCTCTCACCCATCCACAGAGCGAAAAAAAAAGTGATGTGTTGTCACTGACTGGGCCAAAGAGGCTGCTGCACCACGAGTGCTGCAGTGACTGAAGGCTGGTCTGCTTGATCTGTTGGTGAACTTTCCTCTCGGAGGGGAAAAGGGTGGAGTGGGTGGAACATGCGTCTCTCAGCCCCAGCTGTTGCTGTTTGCATTGAGTGGACAGTAATTGCACACACACACACACACACACACACTCTCTCTCTCTCTCTCTCTCTCTCTCTCTCTCTCTCTCTCACACACACACGCACACGCACACACACTAATATTGCCGTTGACATAAAAATGGACAACTAAAAATAGAAATCCTAATATGGGATGCGATGATGATGAGTAAGTGTTGAAGCTCAAGTCTGACGTATATAGAGAGAAGAAATACTCCTCTGTCTGTTCAAGTGTCCGTCTGGCAATGACAGGATCTGTGATGGGACAAATGTGTGTATTCATGCACACACACACACACACACACACACACACACACACACACATAGAGAGAGTATGTCTTTGTTATTTATGTAGTCATTTATGTATATCAGCAGAACTTTGATCAGAAACAAAGAAGCATCAAACGCATACATACATGTGAATTTACAATGAAAGTGGATGCAGACGCACACACACACTCACACTCACACACACACACACACACACACACACACACACACACACACACACGTCCAGTCTCCAGCCACAGGTGTGGAGAGAGTTTTGTTTGTTTGGAAGGTCTCAACCCCTCCACCCCTCCTCTCACATTTCTCCACCTCCCCCTCCCTTCTTCTCCTTCACCCCTTCTGACTTTCCTCACTTCTTCTCGCACGCCCCCGCTTCTCCGACACCCGCTCTTTCTCTCACCTTTCTATGTTCCAAACTTCTTCTCCGGCCCCCTCTCTCTCTTTTCCCACATTTCTTAAATACCTTTTCTTCTCTTTTTCTTTCTTCCCTCCTTTACCGACTGCCCTTTTCTCACCTCTCCTCCTCCCATCACTCCCTTCAGCCTGCTTTTCTTTTGCTTATTTTCATCCTCTCTCCCGTCCTTTGCGCTCTCTGGGATTTACTCATTCTCCTTTTCCCCCGCCATACATACTGTATCTCCATAAATCTGTTTGTATTGTATCTGTTCACTCTTTCTCTTTTTTGCCTCTCTCTGCCTCTCAATACAGACATGCACACACACACACACACACACACACACACACACACACACAGATGCGGAGGAATGTCAGGAATGCCTTCGTTCTTGCAGCATCATGTTGTTCTTACACATATGACTGCAACCCCAGAACCTGAGCGGTGTGGGCAGCCAGAGCCGGAGTGTTTTTCCACGCAGAGCCCCATGGATGGACGGATGGATGGATGGAGGGATAGAATGATTGATGGAGAAGCGGGACAGTGTTGACTCAGCCCTTAAAGGCTGGATCCTTAATCCAAAGGTAAACAAGAAGGTGGCACCGCAGCAGCGAAAGTCAACCTCTGTTAATGTGGAACGTCGACTAACAACATATTGTTTTTATTTTACAGCGATTACCTGGGAAAGCAGTTGAAGAAGGTGGAAGATTTACACTTATACACCCTCACACCTGGAAAAATAGCAATTGGTAGATTTTGCCAGTCTTGACTTCCTTAATAGAGGAAAGTCATCTAAACACTTTTGAGCTGTAAAAATGTTAAAAACTTGCTAAGCTATTTTATCTTGTAAACAGACTTATCAAGCTTATTTTAGGATTTTTTTTGTGAAATCATCTTGGCACTGGCAGATCATTTTATTGGCTTCAGCAAATTTGACTAGGTCTAGAAACAAGTTAAAATCACTTGCCAACTTTCGCAGTGTATAGTTCCAATTAGCAGTCCCAAATCCAGACAGGCCTCAGCTCTCTCAGACTGGGCTGCAGTGCAGAGTTATCTGGCTCCATGGATGGCTAACCTGATGGGAATGGAGATAACTTGCATGCTCATCCTTGTTTGGCCGGGGAAGCTAAACGTCTGTCTTCACTTTGAACAGCCAGTGCAGACAAATATCAGTCAGTTATTGTGCGTTCAGATTAATGATGTGGCTTAAAAACCAAGCTGCAGACGAATTTTCCCCATGGACAAATTGGGGAAGGCCCAAATATGAAATATCGTCCCAATTGCTCAGCTCAGAGTTAAAGTACCTTGAGTTAATTGTAATGTGCTCACTTATTATTAGGGATGGGACGATGTGCTTCTCTCACAATACAATTTGATACGGGGTTCACGATTCAATACAACCACGATACAATGTAATAAATAAAAGTTCAATGACAACAAAGTATGACTGTGCAGAATTATGTTTATTTCTGTGACACAAATCTCGTCCCATCCCTACTTTTTACTAATTAACAGCTATTGGAAAAGGATCCTGTGGGCTCACTGTCCCTGACCAAGTACAATCTTATGACACACTCAGTGTGCCTGGAAATGAATAACCTTGCAAAATATCAATTTTTGCATCCAAGAAGAAGACGTTGCATGTCTCATTATCAAACTACCAGCATCAAATCCCCCACTCTGACCCCTCTGGTTGAATAGGGGAGTTAGGTTCTGAGTGGCTGATGATAGTGAGCGCCTCGCCTCCCATCTGCCTTATCAGCTAGCGTGAGCTGAGAGATGGAGAAAGAGCCCTTCTCCCTGGATCTCAGCTTGTCTCTGTGTTTATTCCTCTGATTGATAATGTTCATCTGAACTCTGCCCTGCATTCTCTGCCTCGCGCGTTTCACACCAAACTGCTGCAGCACAAGATTGAATGATGGCATTTATTTTGGCTATACAATATTTTTCCAGTGAAAGATATCTTTATTGAAAAGTGGACAGATCAAATTTGGACTCTGTTTTATCCTACATTGTCATACTCTGCATTGTTCTACACTATACTATACTAGTCTTTGCTTTTTTTTTTTTTCGCTTGATGCCACAGCACCCATTTGTGACCAACATTTTGACTCCCTTCTTAATGTAAATTCAAATGAGGATGCAAAATGGTGGAAGTGAAAAAAAAAAGCATTATTCTGCACTATACCTTTGCTTTCTTTTTGTCATCCATTTGAGGCCATTTTGCCTCTAACATTTTTACTCCCTTCTTAATGTAATTTCAGTTGAGGATGCACAATGGTGGAAGTGAGAAAAAAAAGCACTGTTCTGTACTATACTATTCTACCCTTTGCTTTCTTTTTTGCACCCATTCGTGTCCATTTTGCTTCCGACATTTTGACTCCCTTCTTAATGTAAATTCAAATGAGGATGCACAATGGTGGAGGTGAAAAAAAAAAAGTATTTTATTCTATTCTATTCTATTCTATTCACAATGGGTAACTGTACTCTTGCCTGACTCCATCTCAGCTGCACTGTGGTATAAACCTCAGAAATCTGAGTAATAATATTGTTAATTTGCTCTGGCACTAATTATTAGCCTCTGCTTTAACCTCTGAGTTTATATTTTAAACAGTAATAACATGTGGGCCTGTATTTGTACAGCCGTTCTGTCTGGTGAGGGCAATGCAGCAACAGCTCAGTCTGACATCACCAACTCACACTCCACATCCTGGGTTCTTAAAATTGTACAACTCAGGACCAAAAGAAGATATATAGCCTCTTGCCCTGGGACACGAGGTTATGAAAACTCACTCGCTTCTCGTTCTCTCAAAACTCTTTGACTTGTGGGCAGCTAACAGAAGTAGACCCACAATGTATTTCCATCCAGATCCCTGCAACAAAACATCTGCAGTTTTCATACGATTCAAATGATGCTCATAGAGCTGACATACACGTTTCATTTAAATTTGAAATGTCAAGATTTGACACACACGCAACCACATACACACACACGCAACTGCACACACACACAACCGCATACACACACACAACTGCACGCACACGCGCAACCGCATACACACGCAACTGCGCATATACACATGCACGCATACACAGACCTTTTACAAACAAGCCAAATACCAATCATCTCCATAACATGTCAATTTTTTTTTTTTTTTTTTTTTTTGTTATTGTGGAATTTCCAAATCGTCAACACACGCAAATGCTAAATGGCTGCTACATTGCATTGTACATTTGCATGAGATGAGAGATGAGACAAAAGCTTATTTTTCATTGTTGTTTTTTCTGTAAGTTTTCTTGCTCTGCAAAGATGACATTGTGAGAGCCAGCACAGATGGTGTGAGAGTGGATGCATTCATATTCAAAACAGTGATGCCTTTTATAATAACATCCAGCCCCTAACCCTTTGAGACAATGATGTAAATAAAAGTATGGAAACCACTCAGAAATCAGACAAATTACAGGGTACAGAGAGATGCATCTGAAAACAAAGCTATTTAAAACCATATGGAGTGCGGTTATTCTGCGCAAAGATAAAAACATGTTCGTTTTTATTACCTGGACATTGAGGAATGACTCCCGTTGAGATGATTCCCTCTGATGTGTTGGGCTCACTAAACAAAGATGGCATTCTTCTCTAAATTTGGGTGATTATGTTATAAACTGTGTGCCACATATTGTGCAGTTGACTTTTCCAGTCACGTACAACATACAAATAGGGGAAGAGGTCAAATGTGTGTAAACTACATGACTGTACGTGTCCAGCCATGGCATGCATCACTTAATATTAATTCAAAATGAAGCGTCTCATGTGGTATAAAATCAGACAGATCTGCTCTGGAATGTGTTTCGCTGGTCAACTCTGTTCTGTCTTCAGCCTAAATGATCTTGATTGGAATGTGAGTGTTCATAATTTATTAAGCAAACCAAAAAACAAGTCATTGGCAACACACAACAGCACTAAGAGGCTCAACCCAAGCAAAAAACAGAGATTTTTTGAAGATTTTTGGCTGACCTTCCACACCAAAGAGCTGTTTATCTTTAATGTTAGGAAACAAAACCATTCGTGTTTGCTTGAATTATCCCTGATGGGAGCCAGATATACCAAATTAGAAGCTAGAAAAATGGTTTTCATTCAAGGTGAAATAACACATTAGATAATGTTCCTTTGTTTTGCTTGTTCCATCTCTGTGTGTAATGATAACAATCTTTTAGTGCTGTTTCATAAACCCGTCAAAGCAAACAAAGCACAAAACAAATTAACATCATTCACAATTACTCTTATTAGCTTGAAGGTTTCCTTTCAGCGGTCAAGCAGATGGAGAAAATGTTTTATTGTTTTGAAAACTGGGGTTGGTGAATTCCAAAGACACCAAAAACTAACTGAAGGTGTATAGTTATATGCTGCTGCTAGTTTGAAATGACAGAGGGAATTGGAGAAAGATGACAGATATACATATTTGGCAATTGTGCTGTTGGTTCTATCAGTCATCTCTTTGATGTAATATTGAAAATATGAGTGCTGAGCCCATATTGTTATAGTAAAGTGAGCCTGTTTTATGAACTTATGAAACATGCAGGCTCAAATGGCATGTCAAAAGTCCAACTTCAGCAAATTTGATTTATTTGATGCAGTGGATACAAAGTGACAAGAAAAAAAAATGGGAGGAAAAAAAAGTCAAATGTAAATGAGTCCAAAAATCAGTCAGCTTTGCATGCGTTATGAAAAACAGGGAAAGCCCCAGGAATCTTTCCTTGCTAAGTTAAACAAAGCAGGGGAAGGGGGTCTGGCATATTATCTGGAGGCTGATGGCTGCAACATATTTGAATAGTTTCCCATTTAACATCAATTAGACGGTCACACTAAGTACTTCTCACATTCTCGTCTCTCCACTCCGGGGCTTAATGACTCTCAAATACAACATTATGTATCTGTTATTAGTTCTATGCAATCACTCTCATGCCATGACAAGGAAATGAAGCCTGTCTAAACATTCCATCAATGATATAAATACACTTTTACCTCATGGCAGTATTAATGCTAATGTCCGCTGTAATTTTCTTTGATCGATTGATTCAATTTGACATTATGTATTTATTTTGTAGAACAATACCAAGCTGTTTGAACAGTGCAATGAAAACCACAATATAAATACATGATTGTTCAGGGCCAGCATTGGTACATTTGATGCCCGAGGCAAGATCTTGGGCTGGCACTCAAAATAGCAAGTCTACAAACTGAGAAGTTTAATATATTTCCAATGATCCCAAATGACTGTGATTATTGAATCATTTTTAGGGCTGCAAAAGCACATTTATAGCTGGGAGGTTCACTGTAGCAGCCAGGATGAGAAATTGAGCCTTTTGTCCTGGGATCCAGGGTCATTAAACATATTGGTTCTGTTGCTATGTGGCCACCTATCAGCAGCCAGGCATATTAATAAATGGATTTTCCGATTCCCTGCCTGATGTGTCCTATATGATGTGAATGGGGCCCTTGGCAGCCAATGCTGTGGGTCAGCTCTGTCGTCGTAGATGCTATCACTAAACGCGGAAAACTATTTTGACTGTGGCACCGCATACAGTACTGTGAGAAGCAACCTGCTGATGCTCAGTTCACACACAAAGTTCTTGTTTATTAGCCTGCGGTTGGTTTGAATACAACACAGAAAACCACAGCAAAAATAGATCGTTGCGGATTTTAACACCATAATGTGGAAAACTGCTTCGACTGTGGTACTGAGAAAAACAACCTGATGTTGACGCTCATTCAACAAAGAATTCCTGTTTATTAACTTGTGGTTCCTCCCATGCTTCTTGGTTATTTTGCATCTTTGTCTCGTTGGGTTATACTCTTTTGTCCTTTCTTGGAATCCATTGTTCCCTATAATCTACTTTGTGGTAGTAGAACTTTTTGTGAACATCTTACGACCAATTGGAGAGCGGAGAGAGAGAACAGACAGACGGTTCTGCCTGTAGCAACCTGAGCCAGCGCTCGCAGCCAAAATCACCCATGCTGGCACAACGCTATGGTGAGAATGAACTTAGACACCCCACACGCTCCGTTTCCCTTACAAGTCTATTGTATATAAACCTCTGAGGTTAGCTATCCAGTGAGCTGCGATTGCTATGTCAAACAAACGCAAACTGATATAATGTCTGAGAGACGAAGTTTACCCTTTGAAGAATTGCAGTCTGAGTACAATATGTCCTAAATAGTGAGCGCCTGCTGACTGAGTCTACCCAGAGCCTTCCATCTAAAAGAGTGGAAACCCAGATTTTCCCCAATGGTTCCTGTTCGACTGTTCAGTACGGTGATGTTGCCTGGCGACGGTTGCATCTTATGTAGGATGTAGCTGCAGAGTTTTGGGCTGAATGACTAACAGCATTAAAACATTCCAGACTATCAGTGCTGCAGCTCTTTAAGATATACAGTTTCTGAGTGTACCTATCCTGGGCCGCCACAGCTCAGGGGCGCAATCCTGACAGGGGAAGTGGTTTTCGGGCCTAAACACTGAGGTTAATGCCTTTAAACCTCTACATGTGTCAGTGATTGTGGTTGCACTGGGTGACGGCCTGGTCCGCTCTGAACAAGCACTCAACAATGTTGCCGTGCCTCCGCCTCCTATTTGACATGCCACTGGGATTCTTAACATGCCGAGAGGGGGGTAGTTAAGTTAAGGAACGAAAACATTTGGCTGGTTATGAACACAATGTTTTCGAGTCTG